>NC_137821.1:11401646-11459146 GCF_963921795.1 Nannobrachium achirus | reverse complement strand
GAAAAGAGAAAACAACAAAAGGAATCTATAATGATTTTATAATCAATCTATAAGGAATTTATAACATTCAAATATTTTATACTGACAATGTTTGTTTATTTTCAAACTTGTGCCTGACATGTTTGGTTTTGGTGTAATTGGTCCAAGAGTTGGAGGTGCAGGTGTAGTAGGATCTGAAGGTTATCTTTTTTAGCACTTATAATGTATTTCCCGTTTTGGTTTGACGTTTCGGAAAATAATCATTTCCCTATAGCCTTTTATCCCTGCATTTCTCTCTTTTACTTTTACTAGATGCTTTGTCTATGATGAGGAAGCGGCAACATTGAGATTGTTAAATGTGACAGGGTATCAACCACATAGCAACTGTTTCCTCCATGGGAACATCAGAATATTACCTTTAAACTAGCCTTTGTAGATGTAATCATGATTAAGTAACTGCATTGCCTAATGAAAGTAACTCATAAAAGACTTCACACTGGGTGTGATTTTTTACATTGGGTCATGGCATTTTATATACGGGCAGATACATTTAGAAATATTGTCATTTGTTTCTCGGGGTGAAGTATTGTCAATCATCCTCACCTGTGTCGTCGTTGTCGTCGTGATGGCCGATTTTCAGGATCCACTTGGTGTCATGGCCATCGTGATGGCCAATGCTCAGCTCCGCCTTGGGGTCGTGGTCATCGTGATGGCCAATGCTCAGCTCCACCTCGGGGTTGATGCTCAGCTCCAACTCGGTGTCGTTTGCATCGTGATCGCCGATGCTCAGCTCCAACTCTATTTCGAGACTCAACTGATAATGAACTCTGTCAGTGCTAACCTCACACACACAGAAGAGGACAAACAGCAAGACACGGCAAGCCTTCATCCTGAAACGCAATGAATGTTGAGACAGCATGCAGCCATCTTATATACACTCACCGACTCCAAAAGGAACAAGGCATTTTCAATGTGCTGGAGGCTCTCATGTAACATGTACCATGTTGGTAGAGCAGCCTCTATAATGGGATATTACGCAATTACACAACCTCCTTCTGAATTAAACAATAAATTGCCTAAAGCTTTGAACTGTACGGGAAATGTATCAACCTGAGATGCATTTCCTTATGCTGACACATTTGTGATACAATTGTTGATTGTTTAATGGGGACATCGATATGTGGTGAGATACATTATGTATTCAGGGAAGCCCATCAACCAGGTTGAAAGCCACTGGCATTAACCAGTGTTCGTACGTGGAGTGATATACTAATGTTTGTCTGTGAGCCTGTTGAATGTCCAGTAATAAGTGTGTGTGTGTGTGTGTGTGTGTGTGTGTGTGTGTGTGTGTGTGTGCGTGCGTGCGTGCGTGCGTGCGTGCGTGCGTGTGTGTGTGTGATCTATCTCTCTTTCTACCGTAACTATATGTCACATGTAACTCTGACATCATGAATTAAGTGTCAGTTTCTTTGTTCACATTTTGGAGACACGTTTGATACGTTGATCTGGATAAGACTGTTAACATTTAAAGGAGTCGCTACTTGTGTTGGAGGACAGAATGGACATTTAAATGTGTTGTTGTGGAGGACAGGATGGACATTTAAAATCTTTTGTTGTGGAGGACAGAATGTACATTTAAAGGTCATGTTGTGGAGGACGGGATGGACATTTAAAGGTCATGTTGTAGAGGACAGAATGGACATTTAAATGCGTTGTTGTGGAGGACAGAATGGACATTTAAAGGTCCTGTTGTGTAGGACAGAATGGACATTTAAAGGTCATGTTTTAGAGGACAGAATGGACATTTAAAGGTCATGTTGTGTAGGACAGAATGGACATTTAAAGGTCATGTTTTAGAGGACAGAATGGACATTTAAAGGTCATGTTGTGGAGAACAGAATGGACATTTAAAGGTCATGTTTTAGAGGACAGAATGGACATTTAAAGGTCATGTTGTGTAGGACAGAATGGACATTTAAAGGTCATGTTTTAGAGGACAGAATGGACATTTAAAGGTCATGTTGTGGAGGACAGAATGGACATTTAAAGGTCATGTTGTAGAGGACAGAATGGACATTTAAATGCGTTGTTGTGGAGGACAGAATGAACATTTAAAGGTCATGTTGTAGAGGACAGAATGGACATTTAAAGGTCATGTTGTAGAGGACAGAATGGACATTTAAATGTGTTGTTGTGGAGGACAGAATGGACATTTAAAGGTCATGTTGTAAAGGACAGAATGGACATTTAAAGGTCATGTTGTGTAGGACAGAATGGACATTTAAATGCGTTGTTGTGGAGGACAGAATGGACATTTAAATGTGTTGTTGTGGAGGACAGAATGGACATTTAAAGGTCATGTTGTGGAGGACAGAATGGACATTTAAAGGTCATGTTGTGGAGGACAGAATGGACATTTAAAGGTCATGTTGTGGAGGACAGAATGGACATTTAAAGGTCAAATTGTAGAGGACAGAATGGACATTTAAAGGTCATGTTGTGGAGGACAGAATTGACATTTAAAGGACAACTTTAGTTTTTTACAACAAGGGTTCATATTTTAGATTGTAATTAGAGAAAAGAAAAAGTGAGAGTTAAAATGTTTTCATTTGCTTCGTTCTATTGTTTTATCGCGTTCACCGTGCTAAAATGTGGGGCATACGTACGCATGGGGGCATGCGTACAAGTGGCTCAATATGTCTTTTTAGACACAATAAGCCAGCAGTTTCTTTATTGCTATTTACAGTAACACTTCTAGCCCCAATAAGTCACATCCAACCATGAAAGGTTGCGTTGTATCTTGGGAATGGGCTTATTCTGTGTAAAATGACATATTTAGCCACTTGTACGCATGCCCCCAACCACTGAAATAAGAATCTCTAAAACAATAGAAAGAAGTAAATGAAAACATTTTTTATATTCTTTTATATTCTTTAAAGTTATACCATGTAACTTTTTTTATAAAACAAATCTTAAAATGGTCCTAACTGTTAAATCGCTAAAGTTTTAGAACCCCCACTCCGTTATTTTCAGCTTCAAAAGCCTTCTCTTTATATGTTTTCTATGAGCCGTGAGGGGGGGAGAATTTCGCGGCAAAATGACGTCATCATACTACCGGCCAATCACAGCGAGGGTTATACACTGCCGGCCAATCACAGCGCATCTTGGAGTGGGGTCGCTAGGGCGGCCATATTTGTAGTCTCCCGTGTGTCTCTATATTCGGGTGCACGGTGAGGAGTGTTATCTCCGGAATGGCTGAACGCACAGGAACCAGGGACCCCTCAAAAGATAGATCTCGGCGAGGTGGAGGCAGACGCGGGGGTGTGAGAACCGAAAAACGGCCGAAAGACGCAGACGCGACCGAGGTTTGCTATAGAGCTACTGACCACAAGTTGAGCAACTTACACAGTATAGCTTTAATTACAATCTAAAATATGAACCCTTGTTGTAAAAACCTAAAGTTGTCCTTTAAAGGTCATGTTGTGGAGGACAGGATGGACATTTGGAGTCCATGGAGACCAATCAATGCATCCAGTTTCCTCCTGTCCAGAAGTTTGTTCCTTTATATTTGTGTGGAGCATTGGACCAGTGGTTCTTAACCTTTTCAGGCCATGACCTCCCAAAATAATCATATTAAAACAGGGGACCGCCCAACCCTGACAAGCACTTGGAATGTAAGAGTTGAGGCATTTTGACCCGGTTCCACAGATAAATATTGTAAAAATATTGTAAAAGCTCACAACGCCTTGCATTGCGAGGCGCTGTGAGCTTGTAGATCTGCTATTTAATTACAGTTTTGGAGTGATAACTTTGGTTTGAAAGCGAGGATAGATACAGGCGAAGGCCTCATACTCTCTGTCTTCAGTGTGTGTGTGTTTGTGTGCGCTCGCGTGCGTACGTGCACGTTGATCTATCTATCTTCTTACCGTATCTATCTATGTACGGTATGTCACATGTAGTCCAGAACTCTGTCCTCGTGAATTAAGTATCCGTTTCTTTGTTCACATTTTGGAGACACGTTGATCTGGCTGATTGTCAACTTTTTTTTTTATTTTTTATTTTTATCCCACAATTTTGTAACCCATTTTTTCACCCAGTGCCAATTGCCTATGTAATCCTAGGCTCTGCTCTCCCTCTGCCGCGCCTGGGGAGACAACGGACTGACCTCATGCTTCCTTCTATGCATGAGGAGTCCAAGTTGCTTCTTTTCAGGGAGATTTCCCTGGTTTTGGACATAGCGTGTGGAAGGAATACGTTATTCCAACCAGTTCCTTTCCCCTCTATCAGGCGCCCCGGCTGGCCAGGGGGAGGCATTATTGAGACCAGGATTACGTGCATGTTTTTGTGAGGGTATCAGATATCTACCCTAGGATCGAGATACCCAGGCCTGCAACGTCCTGCACACATTCTCACATAATTATGTGGGCCCTGACAGTAAATCTAGCCAAGACAAAAATCATGGTAGGCCTATTCCAAAAAAGACAAAACCGCCTAAACCAACAATTCTTTCTAAATACCACAGCACTACTTAAACATCAGTAGCACAGGAAACTTCAACAAAGCTGCAAAACAACCTGAGGAAAAAGGTGAGAAGGGCTTTCTATGCCATCAAAAGGAACGTTAAGCTAGATATCCCAATACAAATCTGGCTAAAGAAGATACTAGACTCCGTTATAGAACCCATCTCCCTCTATGGCTGCGAGATCTGGGGTCCCCTTGCCAACCCAATGGAAAACAACAAGCAATGCTTGCAGGGCAGAATTAGGACGATACCCACTCATTATAAAAGTAAAAAAGATAGCATTTAAATTATATAATCACCCAAAAGAAAGCAATCCAGACACACTCCATAACATAGCCCTCAACCACAGTGAAAACCTACAGGGTTGTCCCCTCAGTCAGCTGGCCCAGGGACTCTGTGCACAAACAGAAGCACAACTACCGAACGGAAAACACTCTGGACCAAACCAGATTATAAGAAAACAAAAAGAACTAGCAAGGGAAAGTTAGCCGAGTGCTGGACCAATCTGGGAACTAAATCATTACCAATAGCTTTCTTCACAAATGTGTTCATAAAGGTGTCTACTATCACCTCTGAACTTTTTCAATCACAACTCTCTTGAGAAACTTCGTGGGAGCCAATCAAAGTTGGGGGTATCCCGAGGGCCTGGCATTAAAGGGGGAACATTTTTAAATGGCCAACATGAGCGTATGAGGTGTGTAATTAGGGTATTTTTGAGCTGCTGAGTAGACCCATGAGTAGCATGGGTGTAGTGCAAAAAATGATTTTTTGGAGCGGTGAAAGCGCTCCCAATGAACAGGTATATCCGTGGGTATGTGGCTGGCTGGCTGGCTGGCTGGCTGGGTGGGTGGGTGGCTGGCTGGCCCTGTCCGTAGCCTGGGCAATACCTTGAGTGGCCACACACAACACACTAGTTAAAGGAGGGGTGCTGTTTTGTGCAGGCCAGGCACACTCACCACTCACTCACAGGCACAGTTTACACTCACTCACTCACTCACTCACTCACATAGGGTACAGCTGCTCAAATTCACCGCTCCACTTCGAACCGAGGTTTGATTTTTTACATGTTAATCACAGAAGACTCTTTAAGGCCAGTGAATTTCAGGTGGAAAAAATGTAAACTTCTATCTTTTCCGTTCAAATGAAAATGCAAAATGGGTCAAAATGACCCGAACAGAACTTAAGGGTTAAGCTGCCTGTCTTTGATGTTTGGGTAGTTAGTTTAACATTGCTAGTCAACGTGGCTGCCTGCCTGTGTGTGTGTGTGTGTGTGTGTGTGTGTGTGTGTGTGTGTGTGTGTGTGTGTGTGTGTGTGTGTGTGTGTGTGTGTGCGTGTGCGGCCTACAGTAGTGTCATTGCTGTAACTTGGTATCTGAAATGTGCTGTTGCTGAAGGGTGAACTATGACCCGCATAGTAATATAATGGGATGCTGTTGATGTATGATGCTGTATGATGTATGCTGCAGGGTGAACTATGGGTAGCATATAGAAGGGATGGGACGATATGAAAATCTCAATATATATAAAGAATGTATAGATCACAGAGTTCATAACTCTAGAACACATAGAATAAAAGTTCACCGCTTCACTTCGAATCGAGGTTTGATTTTATTTTGCAAAGACATCTGATAGAGAGGGAAAAAAAGACTATCAAGTACGTATATTATAAGTACCATTTACCAATTCTAGAGGGTTTAAATGGTACCGGATATGCAGCTCGGCAAATAAAGGCTGAATTGATCCCAATGCATGACGGAGGACGGTATCGCGATAAATCAAATGTCCACGATACGATTATCGTGAGTGTTTTCTATCACGATAAATGATAATATTGCGTATCGTCCCATCCCTAGCATATAGTATGGATGGATTCCTTAGCCCTACCGCCCAAAATCTCCACAAGCCACTGCATAATACACACCCTCCTTCTGAATAAAACCACACAGAAAGCTTTGTCCACTTATATAATATTATGAACCTGAGATGCATTTCCTTAAAGAAGTAGTTTACCCCAAAACGACTTTTTTTCTATTGATTACTCAAAGAACGATCGCAAGTGACGTCTTCCAGGTGAACGTGGCGTCTAAACAAGACATACGATCTGTTGGTATCAAGTATAGAAAAATCAAGACACTTCAAGCACTTTTAACACTTCCCTGCTCTTTCCCTGCACTGATTCAGTCTGATTCTGTATCCATTGTTCCCCGATTAAACAAACAAACAGGTACGGATTTGTCCCTGATTTCTTGGCGAGTTGGCGATGGCAGATACAAAGTTCTTAAATGATTTACACATACAAAAAGAATTACACATTTTAACGTGTCTGACCATGAAACCTTGAGCTATATATTAGATAAGATAAGATAAGACGTTTATTTGTCACTGTATGAGAACATACAACGAAATGTTATTTAGTGCACACATAACACTGACAGCATCAGTAACAAAGAAAATAAAAGCAATAAGCAATATGCCATAAAACCATTTGTTTGTCAGTCAGTCATAAGTCCATAGTCCATAGTCTGTGTCAATCAATACAAGACCATCCATATACATAATAAAATATAATAGTATAAAAATTAAAGGAATAAAAGAAAGACAGCAGCCTCAGATAAGCTCATAGTTCATAGTAGTAGATAAGCTCATAGTTCATAGTTCATAGTAGTTCATAGTACATCTGGCACCAGGCCAGAAAACCAGTTCATGTGCGTGTGCGTGCGCGCGCGTGTGTGTCTGTGCGCTCTTGCGAGTCCAACATGACCTTCACAGCCCTTGGATAAAAGCTGTTTGACAGCCTGTTAGTCCTGGCCGCAATGACCTTATTAGTGGGCAATACCAGAATTATCCAGCAGAGCACGATATAACACCCCCATGTCATCTGCTTCAGCTGCTTAGCTGAAAATCCAGTGGCCCCCCTGCAAGGACAGGGGTGGGGGCCCTTTCACCACAGTGTAGCCTACGACATCACTTTAAAAAGAGTGCTTGCTTCAATAAGAATGTGTACACACGAAATCGGATACAATCGAATATGTTTAATGGTCCAAAATACAAATATGCTGCCTGCATGCAGCCACTAACACAATTGTGGGACCAATTTGCACAGCACTGCACTGCAGCCAATATAACACTGAGTCTGTCACAGTAAATATCCGCTATTTATTTGTATTTTTCTTTTTCTTTTCAGGTTTTTCTTCTTAACTCATTGAATGCCCTTTTCAAGATGGCCGCCAAGTACCAGGATGCCACGTTCCTAAATTTCTAGTGCACGGATCAATTTTTAGTGCACGGATCGTGCACGCCCATGCACCATATATGCACCATATGTGTAGTACTTTTTAACAGCTTTCAAACAAAAAAATCCGCTTGGAAATCCGTTCAGGCATTCATGAGATAGAAGCCTTCAAAGTCAGACAAAACAAACACTGCCACCTTCCTAAATTTCTAGTGCACGGATCAATTTTTAGTGCACGGATCGTGCACGCCCATGCCTAGATCATGCACCATATGTGTAGTACTTTTTAACAGCTTTCAAACAAAAAAATCCGCTTGGAAATCCGTTCAGGCATTCATGAGATACAAGCCTTCAAAGTCAGACAAAACAGCCATTTTTGACATTTTGAAAGATGTGTTTGTTATGGGGCTAAACATGCAATTTCGCAATTGCGATCATGCCTAATACATTTGAGGCATTTTTAGAAATTTCTTTATAAAAAAAAATTTTGAAAAAAAAAAAAAAAAAAAAAAATCAAAATGGCTTCCAACTCGGGAAACTCGGGCTGTGGCAGCCTGGGAGTACTGTAATAACTCGTGAAACTCGTGCCTTGGCAGTCAATGAGTTAAGACTGCTATTGATGATGTTATCCTATATGCAAAGTACTGGGTTCTATCCATCTGTCTTTCAATGTTATATGAGATAGGCCTATACTTTTTCCTATGCAACCTTCGGACGGATACATTCTTGAATCAATGATTCAAACAGACAAATGTCCGACAGTCCAGGACGTTGAAACTATCTGCCAGCCATTTAACACTTGAAAGTGTAAACTTCTACCATGCCAGTGTAGGTGGTAGGGCATTAACCAAAAAGTCGACAAGTCGACTTCATTACTCAAGTGGACTCCCACCAGGGAAAGTCGAAGTTGAAAAAGAAAAAAGAAAGTCAGCTGTTCATGCACTCTCCACTCTCACATTAGCGAGTTTAAGCTCGCTACGGCAACGGCAGATGACAACGGTAATCGGAAATGATCCGCGCTCGATAGATAAACCTGCCGTCGCCGCGTCCGCCTCTACTACGGCAGAAGGTCCCTTCCCACGTTGCTCACCCTGAAAGAGTTGAGCTTGCGTAAAAGGTGGAGAGGAGACGTTGGTTACAGGATTTAAACATATATTATAGACAGTGTTGTCCCTGAAGTTAAGGTCGCTGTCAATTATAGTGCCTAGATATTTAAAGTTGTTTACTATCTCTACATTGTGTCCCTTAATTGTAAGGGGCTGCACAGGGTTCTTTTCATAAATGACCAGGTCCTTTGTTTTTGATATATTCAAGTTCAAGTTCAAGTCAGTTTATTGTCTGTTTACACAGAAATGTGTTGAATGATGTGCATAAAGTGCCTACTAAAAACAAATACACCACAATAGAAACACAGACACATACAGGCTACAGCACAAGACCAGCAATAAAACAATTCCACCTGGAAATTGTCCAATTCCAAAATTCTAAAAGTTCATTCACCTATCTACCCATCTTCTTATTTAGGAGGGTGATGGCATGGGGCACAAAAGATTTCTTGGTCCTTTGCAACTTGCACCGCGCGGCCCTGAGCCGCCTCCCCGATGGGAGAAGCTCGAACTCCTCGTGGAGGGGGTGGGAGGGACTGTCTGCCATTGTTTGGGCCAGACGCATTACTGCAGCATTCTGGCTTTCAAGGAAGCCTTGATTAATGGGCCGACAAATGATTTTCGAGGCCATTTTGATCAGATCAACCACCCTGTTTTTAACTTGTACCGTATTGTATTCATCTCTAAGGAGCTTACATCACACCAGTTATGGAGAGAAGATACTTGTTCTCTGTATGCTTCTTCCCCAGCTGTATCCTCCTCCTTTAGTAAGGCAACCACAACTCCTCTAAGGTATATTAATGACATATTTCAATATTGAAAATGGGTGGTCTTCCCCTTTAAAGAGACTAAACTTCTCCTGATCTAATTGGAATTCATTAGTATACAAGGAGAAAGGTAAGGGTGATAAAATTGTCCCCTGAGGAGCACCTGTGTTAAGCACAGTGATGTCGGACTGAGTGTCGTTGACACGGACCTGTTGAGGGCGGTTAGAGAGAAAATCTTTGACCAAATGTATAATACCCCCATTTGCCCCCAGATCAATGAGTCTCTGCAGGAGAGAGTATATCTGCATGCTGTTAAAAGCCGAAGTGAAATCAATAAAAAGGACCCTGGCAAAGCAAGTGGGACCTGGGTATGCTTAGTCAAGGTGTTAACCAGGCTGACAGTTAAATCATCAGTTCCCCTCTGACTTTTATATGCAAATTGGAGATGATCTAAGCAGTTAGAAACAGATGCTGTAATTTGTCTACTTATAACTCTCTCAAAACATTGTCCCAAGATGGAGGTAAGGGCAATGGGCCTGAAGTCTTTTAATTCAGTGGCTCCACGTTTTTTGGGAAGAGGTACAATGCAAGACATTTTCCATTCATTAGGCATAGTTAAAGAATCAAGCAGGTAAAAAAAAAAAAAAAAGCTGCAGTCAGAAGTGGTAACAGTAGCCACCAAATTTATCCTGTTGGATCCAACGTTAGGCCTATATAGGAATTAAGATTATTATTATTCAATGCTGCCCTGGTTGCAGTGGAATCTATAATATTAACATCAAAACAAAAGCCATAATAAGGGAGAAAAGATCGCTATTCTATGAAGCCCAGATGTGAGTAATTTTTCTGGTTTTGTCCCCCGTTCACGCCGTCAATTTGATGATGTCATGATAAAGTTGACTTCAACTCAACTTTTTACTGAGTCGAGTCGACTTGCAAAAATCTCAAGTCGTTAATGCCCTAGTAGGTGGAAAATATGGTCGGCCTGAGAATGCGGTCGGGGGCCTTAAATGACGTCACTTCTTTCTTCTTCTTTTGTGGTTTCCGGCAGAGTAGATGCCTTGCGGCACATTGCTGCCTCCCGGGAGAATTCCTCATTTTTGCAAAAGACGTCACCTTTGTGTACGTTTATTGTAGGCTCTTTAAGGTTAATGGTAACAATAGCTTAACATTACAAATAAGTATTGCAGCGAAGAATAACTGTTCTTAATGAAAAATAACTGTTCTTAATAATACATGTCAGCATTTATCCTTATTACAGAAATTCCAAAAAGTACTATGAAACATGATAGCCTTTTCAAATGAGTAGCTTTAATATTTCTGGTTGACAACCATTATTTTCCCAATAATTCCATATGCAGCAGAGCCCTGTTTGTGCATTTTACTGTATCTGATATAAAACTATTACATTTGATTCACACTTATAATTACTCATACACAAAGGCTATGACATATACAAGTATAACAAAAGTCTTCACTGTTATCAACAGCCATGAAGACGCTGTACGCTGTCTGTCTGTGTTACCGACCATTCAATAAAGTTTTGAAAAAGAAAACAAATCCCAAAGGCTATCACGATATGCCACGGCATTCTCAGGCCGACCATATTTTCCATAACCTGACTGCCAGATGGTGGCAGCAGTACGTATGCCTGCATAACGCTCTGCCTTACATCTGGGATCGCTTGTGTGTGTGCGTGCTACACATCTATACAAGCACAAAACAGACTACAAATAGGCCGCCTAACACTAGGCCTTTATTTGATTTGATTAAATTCCTAATATATCCAAAATGTATTCTTACCTTTGATAAGGTTTGGTCCTTCCCTCCTTGCATTCTTCTCAAATTCCTTTACGTCTCCTAAATCCAACTGGCTGAGAGAACTGCCAACCCCGAGTCTTCTCAGATATGTCTTTAAGAGTTTCAATTATTGCGACCGTCAGGTCGCATTTACTACCAAAACCTCCACCGGCTGTCCGTCCGTCCCTGAGTCAGTGAGTGAGTCAGTCAGTCAGTCACACGTCACACTTTTGCCCTGCTCATATCTCCACAACCGTTGCCCCATCCATGCCACATTTTGCACACACACTCCTTACCTGCCAAACTACAACCTCCAAGGACCCCCGGACTGGGGGACCCCAGATGTAAAAAATGACCAAAAGTGCAAAAATGACCAAATGACCACCCCAACGGGCCTGCTCACGGGGAATTCCCAGGGACCACCGACTCCTGGTGCTCCAGAACGGATGCAAAAGTGGTGGCGCCCCCAGTGGAGGACCCCCTGCCACTGCAGCGCACATAAAATGCCGTAACTCGGGCTAGGAGCCACCAGGAGAGCCGGGGCCGGTACCTATTCGTCCGCCTCGGCGGCGCGGAGACCCCACCCCTCATTTCTCACATGGCCCTCTTCTAGCGCCACCATGAGGCCGATTCTTGCAAAACACATTTTTGGACACTGCTCCTACAATTTTTGCCCTAAAATCACTGGCATCGCTACACAGTATGTCTACACTCATGTCATCAACATGGATCTGTCCCATATAGCGCCACCTTCAGGCCGATTTTTTAAAACACATTTTTGGACACTGCTCCTACAATTTTTGCCCTAAAATCACACAAATCGGTACACAGTATGTCTACACTCATCTCATCAATATGGATGTCCCATATAGCGCCACCATCAGGCCGATTTTTTTTCAACCACATTTTTGGACACTGCTCCTACACATTTTGCCCTAAAATCACGCAAATCGCTACACAGTATGTCTACACTCATCTCATCAACATGGATCTGTCCCATATAGCGCCACCTTCAGGCTGATTTTTTTCAACCACATTTTTGGACACTGCTCCTACACATTTTGCCCTAAAATCACGCTGTGACCTGACGGTCGCTTATCTCCCGATTAGAGAGTCTTACTGGTATACTAGCATCTGTCATTGGGATGATGTCATTGGGATGATGTTACAACCAACATATGGTACAGTATATAGGCTCCGGCGGGACTCGATCTTGTTTCCCGGTGTGTGTGGTTTGCTATGATTGGCGGAGCGTCCATTTTATTGTGCGACAACCTCGACAAACACGCAGTGCAATGTCCTTGGCGCAGTCGGTAGAGCACAGTGCCCTCTATAACCAAGGCCCGGGTTTGCTTCCCACCCAGGGAGGTAAATATTGCATGCGCATAACTCTCTTCCTGCGCGTCTCAGATAAACGCTGAGGTTGATTGCTTCGTTTGGAGGTTTTGGTTTAACTACTTGAACCATAGTGTCCCTATTCTTCTGATGTGAAAATAGCAGTTAAAGTGTGTGGGGGGCAGTATACCTAGGGCAGTGGTTCCCAAACTTTTTAGCTGGAGACCCAAAAGAAAAATGTGACCCAAACGTTTTTTTTTTTTCTTTTTTGTGGCACCAGTAAACCACTGCTATGCCCTAAAGGTACCGAGACAGACACCCATATTCTGCGGAGAGGAGCTAGGTGACAGCTCTAAACCAGGCAACATTGGAACAATTGGCAAAGGTGTGTTATTACATTCTGGGCAATAAGCCAACCCTCAGTCCCTCAGTGGCTGGGAGGTTCTGACATGAATATTTTCACTTCAACTTAGGCTGTCGTCGTATAGAGTCAGTAACACGCGCAAAGGTTGGTTTGGATTTTAATTCACTTTTGCTTTTCAATCGAAATAATGATGATATTTATAGTTGAAACATTGTTCTGAAATAACCTTTCTTTGTATAGTAGTGATCAACATGGCACAGTCCAAACATCAAGGTAGGTCACGAAACCATGCGTCACAACACTGTTTCTTACTAACTGATAGATTAACCGATACTTAAATAATAATACATGAACCACGATGAAGCTATAATAATTCACAGAGACAAGACTAGGTCAAAATGGGGTCCACCCTATGTTCCCCAGGTTCTATGTTCCCCAGGTTCTATGTTCCCCACCTACCCTCCACACAAAAAAGCTCTATGTTCCCCTCTCAACCAAAAAAAGGATCTACTGTATCTTCCCCACAAAAAAAAGGTATATGTTCAAATGCAGGAAATGGTGGGACATCTGGACACATGTGGGCAATCCTAATTTAGGTGCCCAGTTTCTCAGGTGTCTACACCCCTAAGTGCCCACTCGTCTATGTGCCCACTCATCCAAATGCCCACCAGATGCCCCCTGTCCCACTATTATTCGTAATTTCTCCCCATTATTCGGTGTTTTGAGTTGTTATTAATCATTAGAAATGAATGTTTCCTGCATTTTTGGATGAGTGGGGGACATAGAACCTTTTTTAAGTTGAGCGGGGAACATAGAGCCTTTTTTTGGATAAGCGGGCAACATAGAACCTTTTTTGGGGGGATAAATGGGGAACATAGAACCTGGGGAACATATAACCTGGGGAACATAGGTGCGGTCCCGTAAAAATCATGCCTGAACCTGCCTAAAAATGTGTTTATTGTGTTTATTGAGTTCCTGTGGTTCCCCATTAGCTGGTGCATAACGACAGCTCATCTTCCCGTGTCCACACACTTAACATTAAAACATGACATTCAACAATTCATTACAGGACAATGATATAAAAGTATGACAAAGTAAATTTTCCCTTCTAACTGTGACATTCATATCATCCTTCATATTCAACCTTTCCTCTGATTCCCCATTTCCTTAACCTGACTCCGCCAGAGGCTGGCGTATTGAGTTCCCTGGCGAAGTCAGGCAGGGGCGCTGGAAGTGGGGTGCTGAGGGAGCTGCAGCTCCCCTGGTGGTGGGAAGGAGAAAAATAATTTTTTCGATTGAGAAAAATATTTGTTTCATTTTTTTTTTTTTTTCTTTTTTTTTGGCCTATATATATTCAGGTTACCATTTTCCTTGGAAAGAGAAAGAAGAAAAGAATACACCAGAACTAGAAAGGCAAATTGTTCACTCGGATGACTCACTATCAGAGCTTTGCTCAACCTTTATCTCACTATCAGATTTAACTGCTGACCGAGTCCGGTCTACCTTCACACTTGTTTGACTGGAAGTGGAAAAACTGCTGCTGAACGATGGCTCCATGGACAGTCTTGAATTAACTACAGAAAAACTACGGTTGTCTGGCCCTGTTACAGATTTTGTCCAAAAATCATGCAGATCGGTACACAGTATCTCTGTAGCCATTAAACGAAACGGGTATTTCTTACATTGATGCTCCTACATATTATCATGCAAGCACCAGTTAAAGTTACTTTCCATCCCTCATATACTGTGTGCACAGTGCACATCCCATAACCCACCCACTGCACATCATTTCGGAGCTCATATCTTTGAACGGGTAAGGGCTAGTGTATATAATAACTGATTTTATTTTATTTTTCATGTGAGAAGCCCATATATTTTAATATTAATAAAACATAATAGGCTTGTGTCAAATTAAAGAATGGTTGATAAATTAAAATTGTAATAGATTCACCATTCCATCTTCATAAATGGAATGTATCTGCATATTTCCTTCCTACACAGCTTGGCAGAAATACCCGATACATGGCTATTAGTCAATATAGAATTGAGTCAATACTGTTAGCTACCTGAAACATTTTAAAAAGAAAAAAATCCATTAAGGTCAACGAGATCAGAATTGAAAATAATTGCCAGGTCATGAGATGAATTGCAGGCAAAACGCCACATCTTTATTTTTTCATTGCACATAAATTCATACAATTTTTTTGCCTGAGAGGAGCATAGGTGAGGAGTCATTACTTCCGTGGCACTTGGGTCTCGGAGTGGCGCTGTTTTGCCTTGCACTGGTGCCAGTCATTATATTATTATGACACAACTGTATTCATTGTAATGTTCGATAATAAGAATAGGATAATAAATGAATGATCCAAACTTTGTAAATTAATGAAACTTCAGTTGAGATCATTGTGTCATTGGTCATCACAAAATAAAGTATATTATATATTATACATTAAACGGTTGTAGCAACATCCTGGGTTCAAAGTTCAAACCCATTCCAACATAGAGAAAGAAAACATTGGCTGACATCTAGACTACTAGGCCACCACCAAAGAGCTATACCACAGGGAAGAGAAGTCTTAGTTGACATACATAGGCTGAGACATAGGTAGAATTAAATATAGATGGAGATAACTTTATTGATAGAACAATGTAGGAATACATTAATATATAATTTACATTAGGCATTACTAAACCTAACCCTAACCCTGACCTTCAAATGCTAAATTATTGTATTCCCTCAGTGTCAAGGTGCTTGCTGAGCCTCAACAGAAAGTTCAGAAACCCCTTCATTAAACATTTTAAATCAGACCCGTGTAGGGTTAATGGGAAATTACAAAATAAACTCATTTTACTCATTTTACCTCATGGATTGACTAAAGCTGCATAGCTTTTATTTTGAAGTTTTTTATTCACGTACATATGGACGCAATGCGTATTGGATGTTGTCTCAATAACAAGCAGGTGATCAGACTTGTCACAAGTCAAGACGACCTGCCTTACCTTACCCATAAAAAAATGGCAAAAAAAAAGAAAGATGCCGAATGCCGGGTTTTCAACAAAAATTGAACTGCTAAGTATTTATTCACTGAAGTAGGAGGTAAAGCCGCGTGTTTAGTTTGTGGGGAGCACATCTTGCGGGGAGCACTGCCTTTTGGCCCGGCCCACCACAATATTTTCTGTTGTTCATGTGGCCCCATTGAAAAAATTATTGCCCTCCCCTGTTTTAAATGCTGTCCACACCGACATTCCAATGTAGACAGGTAATCTATTCAACCCAACGTACATGAGAATCGTTTTTGCTCGATTTTTATTTTATTTCTCATTTACACGTTTTGGACGTTGTGAGATTGTAGATCTGCTATTTTCAAATAGCCCATGTATAAAATAGGGCTGAAGTAGTTAATGTGTGTTTTGTAATATTATAATTTATATCGAAATGTAACTAGTAACTAAAGTTTTCTAATAAATGTAGTGGAGTAGAAGTAAAAGTATTGGAACTTGGGAATACTCAAGTAAAGTACAAATACCTCAGAATTGTACTTAAGTACAGTACTTAAGTAAATGTACATAGTTACTTTACACAGTATCTACTTGAACATGCCTCGGACTTAAAGACAAACATGAGGAACACCTACTATACACACATATCAGGGCCGTAAACTGTTATAACTACTAACTGGTAAGGCTTTGCCGTAGTTGGTTTTGGTGTAGTTGGTCCAGGCGTAGGCGGTTTGTGTGTAGTTGGTTCCAGGAGTTGGAGGCTTGGGTGTAGTAGTACCTCGAGTTGGACAACAATTTATGGAGTAGTGAAGTCCTGGCATCATTAGTTCATGTTTGTTTGTTTTTTTGTTTTTTCTTTGCTCACAGCTACTATTCTACTCTCTGCTGGAGCATGTTCAATGTATGTGACTGTGAACTTGCTTTGCTCAGCCAAAGACTATGGTGTCGACATAGCAGTCTAGACATCCTCCTTGCAGTTTACACATACTCCCTATCGGGCATCTTGCACTCTTACAGGTGACACTTGTGAAACTTCTTCCTGGGTTAGGTACACTGACATCAGTGAAGTAGTAATTCTTAATACACCTACACTTCTTCAAACAGTTATCTGCATAAAACTCCTCTCCAACCTGAAAGAGAGAGATATGAGAGGGAGAGAGGGGGAGAGAGAAGAGAGAGAGAGAGAGAGAGAGAGAGAGAGAGAGAGAGAGAGAGAGAGAGAGAGAGAGAGAGAGAGAGAGAGAGATGAGAGGGGGAGAGAGAGAGATGTATGAATTCATGAAGTCAAAATAAACATGTTGAAGGTGCTGTCAGTGAAAACCAAAATACCTTTGTTAAAAGTTAAAGCTCTAATGCTCTCATAGGGATCATTGAGTTTGTGCAGCAGGGTCTCCCCGTCGCTCTAAGATGATACTGATTCTGATTCTTGACATGTGAGGCAATCAGCTGCTAAGTGCAGGCACTCGCTCGCCTAGCTCTATTCTTTATTAGTAGTAGACATTTCACACTCTCCTATATACCTCATAGTACTGTCCGTTGGTGTGTTTGCATCAACAGTCGGTGGTCCTCACACACTTTCCAGCACTCTGGATGTACTCGCGGTCACACACACACCCCTTCACACAGGGACCACTGCAGACCAGGGCCACTCTGCGGCGTCTCCCGTGGCTCACGGTCGCCTGAGACGATGCGCCTCCATCAGATGAGCGTTTATAATGATCTAATGGAGAACCACTGCCCTGTCCAGGACACGTGTCCTGACAGGGGTCTGCACACGGCTCATAGTGGCTGTTAGCAGGACAGTCCCGAGCTGCAGGAAGGACAGAGAGGGACATGTATAAACACACATACGCATGCACGCACGCACGCACGCACGCGCGCACACACACACACAGAGTACACACACATCCATTAAACTGGAACAGGTACTTATTGTAACCTAATTTTCATTAGTCCTTAGCCGTGTTGCCAGGTGGGAAATGTTGAATTATCGTACTGGAGGCTTAAAATTAATGTATTTGACAGAAAACTATCGTACACAACACAGCCAAAAAAAGAGTAATCACACGTGTAAAGAAGTAATTTCACAAAAAAAAAAAATATATATATATATATATATATTTAGTGTAAGAAACAAGACTCCTGTGTGACAAAAATGCATCACATCTGCTGCTATTGTAATGCCTGTAATGCCTCCAAGTGCAGATCTATGGTCAGATTTACTGATTTCCGGAAGCCAAACTGGATCTGGAATCAGCAGCCAGGGCTGCGTAAGGGGGGGCCGGGCTCCCCCGACCGGCAGATGTGGGGGAGCCATTGCTCCCCTTTGCTCCATTAATCAGGCGCCAGTGTCTTCGACTGCATGTTGAGAGTGTGTGTGTGTGTGTGTGTGTGTGTGTGTGCGTGCGTGCGTGCGTGCGTGCGTGCGTGCGTGCGTGCGTGCGTGCGTGCGTGCGTGCGTGTGTGTGCGCGCGCATGCGTGCATGTGAGAGAGAAAGAGAGGGATAGAGAGAGAAGGGACGACGGAGCACAGGTGTTTGTTCACCTTAGACAGATAACTGGTGTTGTGTTTAACATTGTGTTTAGAAAGAACAGGCAGACTGAAATATGCCTCTGACTGAAATATGCCTCTGGCTCCACGCAATTGCGTGGTCTGCGTAGTGCTCTTAACCGCCTCAGGGAACAGCACAGCGGGCGTCAACAAAGACCGCCACTCTCTCAATCTATCACACACCCAGGGGGCAAAGGGCTGCATTTGCCCTGCCATAAACGGTTGGCCAGCAGAAATAATATCTATGACCCAGTAGGATCAGAAACTATATGGACAACCCGGTCAACTTGCTGCTGGAAATCCAATATGGCTGCCTCAATATGGGCCCTATCAGGAAAAAGCTTCGGCAATAACTTTTGAACCAGATGGGCTAAACGTTTGTCTATTTCTTTAATCTTACATATTTATTTTGCATATTTCCAAGATGGAAGCCACACAAAAATGAGTTTTACTATGACTTAAACAGTGACAGCTGACTGTTGAAAGAAAGAAAAAATATGGAATTTCTACCTTCCACTCCTTCCACATTACAGAGTGTTTGGTAACATCTTCTCACCTGTTTTCAGTCCCACAGGTGAACTTGGTTTACTGTGACAACCTCCTCCGTCAACAGCTACAACAGTGACAGAGTAGCTTTCACCACAGTGAAGATCAGTGAAAGAGCAGGAGTGTGCAGAGCTTGAGTTACAGGTGTGTTTGTGTCCATCGTGTACTGTTGCTGTTGCTATGTATGTTTCTGCTCCTGAAACACGGGACCAGGACACTGTGCTATTCCCACATTCTGGAGAAACATTATGAATTTTGGGGGGGCAGGGACCTGGAGAGATGGAGGGAACAAGTGGAGAGAAACAAAGATTATTCTTGTTCATGTTTTGCTTCAAATGATTAAATGTAACATACAATGAACAAATCTTTGTCTAGTCGAAGTAGTCTGATGGAGACAATTCAGATTAGTACTTTTAGATTTGAAGCCTTGTTCTCTCTGTGTACCTCCAATGAAGTGATGAGGAATGCTTGGATTCCCAGCACAGGAGTCAGCATATGGTGTCACTATGATGGAATAGTTCTGGCCACAGTGCATGTTGATTATCCGACAGCTGGTACTGGTGGGGTAGCATTTACGTATGTGTTTATTACCCACTGCTGTCACTTCGTAAGCTGTGGCACTGGAGCTTCTTACCCAGGACACATCGGCTGAGTTGGGACACACCAGCCTGGCCCTAACATTCTCTGGGGCACATGGAACTGAGAAGAGACAACGGTAAAACACAGTGGTGACTTGTTATATTAGCCTATGTTCAGGGAATTAAATGAAATTCAAAAGAATAAATCACACACTTTTAGAGACTTAACTTGTCTTTTAGACAAACTACCCGCACAGTTAGGTTGTACTGCGTAGTTGTAGTTGATGTGTAATAAGGAAGGTTTTGGTTTGAGCAATGAGTATGAATGTTACATGTGGACAATTAGGTATAAATGCATATGGGCAGTTGTTGATGGAAATGAGTTAGCATTTTGATTGATTGATTGATTGATTGATTGTTTGATTGATTGATTGATTGATTGATTGATTGATTGATTGAAGACTTTATTAGGAATGTGCATTGGAAAAGGTACCGTTTTATGACAGTACAGTTCACTGGTACAAAAGAATGATAGTCTGCAAAGAACAAAGAATGATAGTAGCAGTAGTAGTAACAACAGTGTAAAATCTTTTGAATGATTGTCTTTGGATAAATAAAGGAGTCCACTATAAACAATGTTGTCAGTAATTCCCTCTTCATTATCCACAATGAAAACGTTTACGGCGCTGGCTCTCTTTCCCCTGGAGAAGGCCAAGAGCGAACACAGGTTGAGGAAAATAGGTGCCACCTCGTTCATTCTCTTTTGATGGTAACAGAGAAAGCTAAGCGGAGAGGGAACTGTCGTCTAATGAAGGTGAAGGGAAGCTCATCACCTCTGTCATAGTGAGGTATTCTTGGGAGATTGTTTCACCCGTTTGTGCCTACTGCAATCTCACACTCAAGGACTTTGTCCATCATTTGCATTACCACCCTTCTGGTGCCATTCTTGAGAATGTGGTCGGTACCTGCTTGCAGGTTTCTAAGCAACATGGATGGTGCGCCTACTTTCAACTTGAGATTATGATCAGGGATTCCACATGATGTCAGTGATCCCTGATGACATCAGTAGGACTTAAGGCCCATTCCCACTGGGCCAGATAAAAGATTAAAAAAAAATCTCTTTCTCCAGATATTTTTCCATTCAAAGTGGATGGTAGATACAGATAAAAAAAATATCTGCCACAGATATTTGCCACAGATACTTTTATCTGTGGCAAATATATTTTTTTATCTGTATCTACCATCCACTTTCTCCAAAATATCTGGAGAAAGAGATTTTTTTTTATCTGTTATCTGGCCCAGAGGGAATGGGCCTTAAGTCTGTGCATGTCAGTGTGACAGTAAATTGCATAATGATGGGCCCATATATGGAGATTTCTATATGCGTCAGTCCTTGTCCCTTTTATGGGCATATAGGTTGAATCGGTGTTCTACAAAAACAAACGTTTCGTACAACTCTACATCATTACTGTACAAGTACAGTAACGGCAGGGGAAGCACAGCTAAGAACATAGGCAAAAATCTGAGCTACCCGTTTTGGAGTCTTTTGCACATGTATGTCATAATGACCAGCAATGTTTGTTTTTTTTTGCGTGGTCCCATGTAGGCATACAGACAGCAGTAAAACCTGACATCATGTCTGTGATGTCCACCATATGATTGTAGATGATTGTAGATTTGACCATAAACGTCCATTTATGTCAAAGTCTGTGTGTGTCAGTATCTGTCAGTCCTTGTCCCTTTTATGCCCATATATGGAGATCCCTGATGGCATCAGTAGGACAGAAGTGGCGTTTCCATAAAGCCACTTTTTGCGCATTAACGGCTTAATCGCAAAATGTTTTTATGGAAACACTTCAAAATGCGAATAAACTTTCATTATCCGCAAAAAAAGTTATCCGCTTGGAGGAGGAGGATTTTGAGCCTTTATCGAATAAACTAAATGCGCTTAAGTGAATGGAAACGGGTCAGACAATACATGCGAATAGATGATGACGTTCTAGGTCCATTTCCTCATCCCCTGCCGCTTTGTCCATGGTATAGCGTTAGCCCACAAAACAAACCTGTTGTTTGTTACACACGGAGTGACACGGACCATGTGTAAATTCCTCCCGTTTTCACGTCAAGCCATCGGTGGCGAGCGAACCCTTCCTCATCCCATGGTGTTGCGTGCCTGACGTGCCCAATCTACAAGCTCACAGGCACCGCAGCAGCTCGCATCCACGTCTCCGCGCCGCGTTGAGAGCTTGCAGATCGGCCACCTGACCTTCCAGAGGACGCTAAAACTTGCACTGTGCAACTGCAGCGACGCGACCGCGGTTTTCCCGGTGAACCGGTAGCTTTATGTATTGAGAGGAACTCTTGCCAATTTCGTAAGAGACTCGTCGCCAATTAAAAGCTATTTGGGGCCATGATGATGATAACACCTTCTTCCCACTACTAGACAGCGACCGAGTCACAGCAGTCAAACGTGCAGACGGTGCAGTGCTCAGGTTCGGTCTGATAAAAATCAGCCCGATCAACTCTTGTGACGTCGCTAATTCGAATGACACCCGCAAATGGAAACATGCTAAATTCGCTTTGTCTTAATGCGTATATCTGATAATACGCTTCCCTAATTCGAATAAGTTTATGGAAACGCCACTTAAGTCTGTGTGTGTCAGTGTGACGTAAATAGCATATGACATGTGCCCATATATGGAGATAAGTCTGTGTGTGTGTGTCAGTGTGACGTAAATAGCATATGTGCCCATATATGGAGATCTCTGTATCTGTCAGTCCTTGTCCCTTTCATGGGCATATTGGTTGGATCTACTAAAACTACTAAAACAAATAGTTTCACACAACTGTACACCGTGAAAGGTTTGGTGGTCAAAGACAGTATGAACAGGCCTTTAAGGCCCCTTTCACACCCAAAGTCGGCTTAGAAGATCCGGATCAGGGATCAAATGTTTACATTGTTGCATTTTGAATTTGGTCCGGTTAGTGTTCACATGGGACTTTTGTTAACCAAATATGTAAACAAATGACACATGGTCACGGGCGAGTACATTCCAGATTCCAATTAAGTATGTGTTAATCACAGCCGCTTCCTATTAGGCTCTACCTCTTTGTTTTAAAGAAGCGAAAACACACTTATTTCAGGCAAGCGATGGATGGACCGATGAATCTCTCTCTCTTTAAAAAACAGGCCTACTTGATTTAACAAGAACACATGGCCAAATAACATAAGCGTCACTGTTTCCACATCAAATAATCTCTCTCTGTCTTAAGACAATAAAAATAGAGCCCCATGCGTCTCAGCGTCAATTACTAATAGGGAAGTTCAAATACAACATTTATTTATTTATGCCAACCTAAATTTGAAATCCTTCATTCTAATTAAATCTTCCTGAAAAGATCATGATTAAACAGGTTAACACTTTTACTGCTACATAAGGATTTAAGGATGTCTTAAACTGCCATCAAAGTAGCTTAACAGTTACATTTGCGATTTTATAGAACGATATCCATCCATTATTTCCAACCGCAATTTTTTGTAAAAGACAGGCGAATCTGTCAGGGAGTTGCAATGAGCGGGGCTGAAGTTTGCCCCTCGCTCGCACCAGTTGTTTAGAGCATAGAAATGGAGAAACTAGATCCAGGCATAGAAAACCACCAGAAAAGTGATCCCACCGCCATTGTTGTTTATGTGTGATCCAGATTTGAGACTAGTGTTACGGGAGCTGCTGCTACTGTACACACCTAAGACCAACCCCCATCTGCTCAGACATGGTAAAAGAACGAACGAACAGGCGCTCGTTCATGGCCCTGTGCTACTTGAATAATTGGGCGAGCGTGCTCGTTCAAAGTGGTAAAAGAGTTAAAAGCAGCATTACAGAGTCTTTGGTAACGTCTTCTCACCTGTTTTCAGTCCCACAGGTGAACTTGGTTCACTGTGACAACCTTTGTGAACAGCTACAACACTGACAGAGTAGCCTTTACCACAGTGAAGAGCAGTGAAAGAGCAGTTGCGCACAGAGCTTGAGCTACTACAGGTGTGGTTGTGTCCATCGTGTGCTGTTGCTGTTGCTATGTATGTTTCTGCTCCTGGAACAGGGGACCAGATCACTGTGCTAGCTCCACATTCTGTAGAAACACGAAGAATATTGGGGGGGCAGGGACCTGGAGAGATGGAGAAGTGGAGAGCAACAAACGTTATTCTTTTTCATGATTTGGTTCAAATGATTTAAATTAAACACAATGAGCAAATCTGCATGATATGAAGAAGCCATGTACTGTCTGTGTGACAAGCGCTTGTTGAATATTGTTATGGCGATAAGATAAAGCAAAACAAACACTTATTTTAATTATACAATATCGAGGTGTCTCATGGTACACACTGCTCTGTAAGAGGTTAACATCATTTAAGTTCTGGATCAGTCTTGCACCATGTCTGCACCTACAAGCATTCAATATTTTAGAGAAGCAAAATGTGACACTGTGTTAACCCTTAAGTTCTGTTCAGATTCACTACACCTTCTTTCTATTCGGGCCATTTTGACCCGGGGGATATTTGGTTTAAAAAAAAACAACACTAATATACATTTTAACTTAACAAATCATCATGATACATTGACTTTGACTCAATACCAAACAATTCATATGGTAAATGTTTGCATTTCTGCTTTGCTATATCACATTAAACACTGAAAGAGCTAGGCGTTTTTACTGATTTAGCTGAAATTCATGTAAAAAAAAAAAGAAAAACTACTTTATTTAATACTGGGCAATATTGCTCATGCTTATAGGAAACGATGAAACAATTGGAGGGGAGGAGGGGGTAAGGATGAGGTGAGGGAGGTTGGAGGGGGGAGGGGTGGAAGGGGTTAGGGGGTGATTGTGTATCTGTGTTTGTACATGATTCCTTTTATTTCTGTGCATCGGGGGGGGGGGGGGGGTTAGGTGTGGGGGTGAGGTGAGGGGGGGGGGGGGTCGCAATGGGGCTTCGGAAGGGGGGTGTTAGAAGTGGGGGTGACTGTGTGTCTGTGTTGCGCACAATACTGTGTATTTCTGTGCATCTGTGCTTCCCGGGTCAAAATGACCCGAACAGCACTTAACCCATTACCAGCCAAATTTAAATATGAATGTGCGCTTATAACGCCAGGAAATAGCTATATTTTATCATCATGATCACATTATTTTCAAAGCCAGGTTGATATACCGGTACCATACCACAAAATGACCACTAGAGCGAGCCATCGTAACACTAAAACGATAGACTGTACAAGCCCCCATGTTAAAACCAAGATTCACAAGATTCAAGGATGGGACGATGACATCGCTCCCCATTGACTCAGAATGGGAGACCCGCGGGCCGCCATCTGAGCTCAATACTGTTCAATTTGTGCTTGATCGTCTAAAACCACCATCGGTATGGGCGCCGGAACGTATACAGATGCCACACAGAAAGTTTCCGAATCAAAATCCGACCTAGTGAAGCTGCGTAAGGGTCGGATGGTTTGCATTGAGCCTAGCAGCTAGCAGAGGCTAATATAAACAGGAAGCCCTGGTTTAAAGGTGACGTCATAATCGTATCCTTTTTTTCACGGTTTACGTGTTGATACCATCCGAAGCTAAGCTAACCATTTCGCTCTGTCTATTAACCCAAATAAAAGCTCAAACAATGCTTTTATATAAAAGTCGATTAAAGTCGCTTGGCAGGGAAGTCCATAGTGACATTGTCGACCTAAAAGTCGACCGGCGCTGATCTTTAAGGTTCAACAAATATGAGGGGGGTGTAGCATGGGTGTAGTGCAAAAATATTTTTTTTACATGTTCATCTCAGAATAATCTTTAAGGCCAGTGAGTTTCAGGTGGAAAAAATGTAAACTTCTACCTTTTTTTTCCAAATGGAAATGTAAAAGGGGGCAAAATGACCCGAACAGAACTTAAGGGTTAAAGTGTGCATTTGGATGATGCAGGGCTGAGGGTTTTGGATGCGATAGGGCTTTGGTTGTAGGGTGTTGGGTAGATGAGGGATATGGGAAGGTTGTTTTGTATAAAAATCTATAACTTTAATGTGGTAATGGGAAAAATCAGACGTTGCTTCATCTGTCACATGTTTACATTGGTAAACAATCCGCAGGTTCAATATCTGTCAGACATCTCCTGTATGTTGGACATTTTCTGAAAGAGGTCTATTTTGCTGATTAAATGTTCTAGCTTAACAAATCTCTACCAATCTGACATAACAGCCCTTTGCTATATAATAAAGGTACAAATATGAAGCAATGTGCAGCAGTAGTTTACACCAGTAAGACTCCCTAAATGGGACATAAGCGACCGTCACGTCGCATACACAAACTTTAGAAGGCAATCGTAGCCAATCAGGAGGGAATATGGGAAATGGGACAGATCCGTTGATCACATGACTTTAGAGCTACTGTGTACCGCTTTGTGTGATTTTAGGACAAAATCTGTAGGAGCAGTGTCCAAAAACGTGTTTAGCAAAAATCGGCCTGATGGTGGCGATAGCTTCCATTGCCTGAATATTCATTCATTCATTCATTCATTCATTCATTCATTCATTCATCCCAGACATCATTTGAATCCATTCGTGACACATCTTCTAGAGAGCATGCTTAGACCCAAAAGGACACAACTAAAACAGCATTACAGAGTCTTTGATTTAGGTGTGTATACAAAATGATGTTCTTAATGTATTACCTCTGAGTATCTGGGTCTTTCTCATGGGACTGGAACAGCTTCCACTAATAGCCCTCACGGCTACAGTGTAGTAGGTACCACAGGTGATGGTGAGGTGACTAAGAGTACAGTTAAGAGCAGAGGACCGGCAGGTGGCAGAGCCTGTATGACTCCGGGCTAAAACATAGTACTGTGCTGCCCCCTTGCCTTCAGACCAGGACACAACAGCGTTCCTGATACAGTCAGGATGAGATACATTGATGTACCCAGGAACACATGGCACTACAAATAGAGGATGGATACAGAGTTAAACATTACACATCAACAAATATTATGTAGTAAAATGTAAATTCAAATAATTAGAATCTCTGAACAAGTAAAAGGCACACTGCAGGGCAAATGTCATACAGTACATGTTACACTGTCTTTAATTAACATCTTCTCACCTGTTTTCAGTCCCACAGGTGAACTTGATTCACTGTGACAACCTCTGTCAACGGCTACAACACTGACAGAGTAGTTTTCACCACAGTGTAGATCAGTGAAAGAGCAGGAGTGTGCAGAGCTTGAGTTACAGGTGTGATTGTGTCCATCGTGTGCTGTTGCTGTTGCTATGTATGTTTCTGCTCCTGAAACAGGGGACCAGGACACTGTGCTAGCCCCACATTCTGTAGAAACATTAACATTACTGGGGGAGCAGGGACCTGGAGAGATGGAGGGAACAATTGGAAAGAGACAAACATTATTCTTGTTCATGTTTTGCTTCAACTGATTAAACGAAACATACAATGAGCAAATCTTTGTCTGATCAAAGTAGTCTGTTGGAGACAATTCAGATTAGGACATAGCTTGTTTTCTCTTGTTCTCTCTGTGTACCTCCAATGAAGTGAAGAGGACTGCTGGGATTCCCAGCACAGGAGTCACCATATGGTGTCACTGTGATGTTATAGTTCTGGCCACAGGGCATGTTGGGTATGTCACAGCTGGTACTGGTGGTGTGGCAGTAATGTATGTGTCCATCATGACCCACTGCTGTCACATTGTAAGCTGTGGCACTGGAGCTTGCTACCCAGGACACATGGGCTGAGTTGGGACACACCAGGCTGGCACTAACATTCACCGGGGCACATGGGACTGGGAAGAGACAAATATATAAAAATAATTAAAAAGTTGGTTGTATGTGGAGGAAAAGGAAATTTAAGAAATACAGCGACATTCTCAATGATCAACACAATCACGCACTGTTACAACTCAATTTGTCTTTTACTTGAATGTTCCTTCATGGGATAAGATTAAGTCATTCATCCATACCTACATTTGTATCCATTCATTACACTCAAATATACCTGAAGAGAGCACGATAAGACCCAAGAGGTCAAAAGCATGATTACATTGCCATTGTTTTTGGTGGGTATATAATATTCACCATGTATGTCTTACCTGAGCTGAATGTCCAGGGCGGACTCGGGTCACTGGAGCAGTTCCCATTAAAAGCCTTCACGTCTACAGTGTATTGGCCACAGGTGATGTTTAGAGTACAACTGAGATCAGAGGACTGGCAGGTGGCATTGCCTTGACTACTCCAGGCAGAAACAGAGTACTGTACTGCCCCCTTGCTGGCAGACCAGGACACAACAGCAGTGTTGCTGATACAGTCAGGAGATACCAAGACATTGGTAGGAACACATGGCACTACAAAGAGAGGATGGATACAGAGTTAAACTTTACACACAGAAATAATATGTTAAACTAAACTTACCAAAACAAATGTAATGTTGGGTATTGGAGACTATAATACAAATTCAAAATTCCCCAAGGGTAATTTTTGTCACAGCATGATTTGTAGCTCTAAATCAGGAGTGGGCAACTTTGATGCTGGAGAGGGCCACTATATTTTCACACACACTCCAGAGGGCCACAATGCATACACAGTCAAAAATAGCAAAAATAGCAGATCTACAAGCTCAAAACGCATCGCACTGCGACATGTTTTGAGCTTGTAGATCTACTATTTTTGCTATTTTTGAATTAGAAACCTGAAAAATATGTTTTTTATTTAATTTCAAATGCATTTATATCTTCTTTTTTAACTTTATAAACTTAAATACAAAATGCATTGGCTACTAGTCATTAAGCTACTAATATACAGTAGACAGAAGTAATTAAAGCTGGTCATGTTAGCACGTTTAGAATTATAACAGCTGAAACCAATAATATATCAGTATTCCTGTGGGCCGCATTAAGTGAAGTTGGGGGCCGCGTGTGGCCCCCGGGCCGCCAGTTGCCCATGTATGCTCTAAATCATCAGTAGAGGGAGTGGGGCCAGCTGTCAATTTTGTGTAGAGTAGCTTTGTATTATTATAATTTTTTTCTCAACAACGAATTATGTACCAGGTCAAAATCTGAATTACATGTGTCTTTGTTGAGCTTCTTCTCACCTGTTTTTAGTTCAACTGATACACTTGGTTCACTGTGACAACCTCCGTCAACAGCTACAACACTGACAGAGTAGTTTTCACCACAGTGTAGACCAGTGAAAGAGCAGGAGTTTGCAGAGCTTGAGCTACAGGTGTAGCTGTGTCCATCATGTGCTGTTGCTGTTGCTATGTATGATTCTGCTCCTGAAACAGGGGACCAGGACACAGTGCTGGCCCCACATTCTGTAGAAACAGAAACATTCCTGCGAGGGCAGGGACCTGGAGAGGTGGAAGGAAGAAGTCGAGAAAGAGAAAGTATGTTGAGCATATCTTAATTAGTCTGATAAAAATTAGTCTGTTGGACACTGTTCAGATTAGTAGATTTTAAGTCTTGGTCCATCTTTTTACCTGCAGTGAAGTGATAAGAACTGCTTGGATTCCCAGCACATAAGCCAGCATACGTTGTCACTGTGATGGTATAGTTCTGGCCACAGGGTAAGTTGGGTATGTCACAGCTGGTACTGGTGGTGTGGCAGTAATGTATGTGTCCATCCTGATCCACTGCTGTCACATTGTAAGCTGTGGCACTGGGGCTTGCTACCCAGGTCACATGGGCTATGTTGGGACATACCAAACTGGCACTAACATTCACTGGAGCACACAGGACTGGGAGGAGAAAAAAGTAAAACAGATGGTTGCTAAATTGTTTTTTACATTATATGCATGGAATAACGTGCAAAAGTTACATATTTTTTAGCTAGAGGAGGGGAGGAGGAACAAAAAACGTCATGTATATTCAGTTTGAATCTGAACGTCCATCCTTCTGTGCAGAGTTGGGCGTAACGCGTGCGTTACTGTAATAATACTACTTTTTTCGGTAACGAGTAGTGTAACGACACTACTCCTCCGAATATATTAATAACATTACAAATACTGCCTGGTCGCGTTACTCGCTACTCGCTACTTTCGTGCCTGCAGTTCCTGCTTCTGCCCAAGCTTCTGCCTTCAGCAGGAACCGATTGTAAACATCATCACTTGTCTTTTAAAACATTGGAACTGCTATTTCTCTAAAATAACTAACCAAAGAAGAGGTAATCAAACACATTTGATTACACATTTGATTTTCAGCGCAGCAGCAGGTCACGGTGACACTGTGGCAATCAAGCAGCAGCCACCCGACATTTGATAACCATCGCATATAGATTAAAGGAGCTATAGTCAACTTTTGCATTGTAGGGCCGACACTTTGTTTAGCCTACATCCTAGTCTATAGACTAGAATGTAAACAAAGAATAGAATGTGACAATGGCCAAAATGATTATTTTATCATTATCATTATTTTCGCTTTTTGTGGTCATGTTTGAATACAAACGCATATATGAAGCTTATTTTTTTATAAAATATTTTCAAAACACATTTTTTATTTTAGCATCCGTTTTTCAAGAAAAAGTTGACTATAGCTCCTTTAATACGAGGGACTAAAAACAGCAAATCCCCCAAATAAGGAGATTTATAATATCAAGCAAAGAAATGAATTATCTTTTGCTATGATTCAAGAGAGAGAGAAAGAGAGAGAGAGAAAAGAGAAAAAAAGAGTGGCACTGGCAGCGCATCACGAGGTGCGCAAAGCGACGTTTGAATCACAGCCTAGATTAATATCCTACATGTGACAAGATACATCAAAACCCCCAACTAGTGAGTATTAAATATCCAGCGAGCCACATGAATGAATTAGCCTGCTGGAAATCCATGTACGGTAGGCTGAGAGAGAGAGAGGGAAAAGAGCACCTCACCTAGTTCTGAGACTTTGACATGACGCTGTCATGATGATGATGACGGACAATTAATAATTCCTTATGCAAAAACATCGCTGTTATGTTGCTTTTTTAAGCAAATGGGACGTTTCCCGCTGCTAGAATCAGTTTGACATTGTTTTAGTGCTTCTGCTGCACACGGAGTCATCTCATTGTAGTTCCATTACTTTCGCCTGCTACAGTATGACCTGCTGCGCTCTGTGGGGCGGAAATCTCCGCCAGGTCATGTCCACCTCTGGACTGTAAAATTCATAGGAGCCAAATGGAATGAAATCTGCTTAAACTGACTGACATACGGTTACAGAACTATAGGCTATATAATGTCAGGTGGAAACCTTGTATGTCCATAAATACATGAATAAACTCATGAATGTATGTGAGCTGCACAAACCTAAATTATAACAACCACAGGGGCTCAGAAATAATTACATTATTATAATTTTTATTTATTGTTCTTCTTCTTCTTATTATTACTAGAAGGGCGGCCGAGCATCTAGTCGGCACCCTGGCCAACTCGGGAACAATGTGAATAGGAGATGAATGCCAACCCCATTATACCTGTTGTCATAGGATCTGTTTTGAGAAAGAGTTGGAGAGGCCCTCGTTATAGAGAGAGAGATCTCTCTATAGCGCCGCCGCTGCTGCTACTCAAAGATTTGCCATTTCAGATCATGACAAGTGACAAGCCAGTGGGCCAATTACATGAATTAGGCCTATATTTCGTTGTTGTTGGGTGGAAACCTTGTATGTCCAAAACCGTTTGTTTTGTATTTATCATTTAAAAAATGATAAATACAAAACAACTACAAGCACACAACTACAAGCACAACTACAAGCACACAACGCCTCGCGGTGCGAGGCGTTGTGTGCTTGTAGATCTGCTGTTTTCACTACTTTTGTGCAAACAGTTACATTTTTTCCTAATGGCCTGGCCTGGACCGGCCGAGAATGAACCGGCCGTTCGGGAGTTGTCCCGCTTTTCCCAATGGCCAGTACGTCCCTGCCGGGCACTGCACTACCTGCTGCGGCGGGGAACGTGCATGCCGAATTTGAAATAGGGAATGAATGCCCCACCCTTTAATGCAAACCCCATTATACCTGTTGTCATAAGAGCCGTTTTGACCATAATGTTTGCCTGTGTCCTTTTATGCCCATATAGGAACATCAGAATACGTAACCATGGCATTTTTTGTTGACTCATGTGGCGTACGTGATCTCAGAGCCTTTTATGATGTGATGTCACAATGAGTCAGCGCTTGCGCCGATTTCCTCCGGAACAGCCTGATGCCAACAATCATCCCTGCATAAGGAGATTCCGAGCGTTCCCGGTTCGGGAAAACCGCACGTCGGGTCGGGTCGAGGCCCGGCACTGCACTCCGTGCCGCGGCGGGGAACGCGCGCTCCGAATCTGAAGCCGGTGGGACGAACGGTTCTCGAGATACACAGATTACAGACAGACAGACAGACACACACGCAGAGACTTCTCGCAAGATAGATGATAAGATAACGACTGACCCCATCTTTAACGACTGACTGACTTAAATGTATAGGATTGGCCTGCCAGGCAGTCAGTCCAGCCAACCAATGCTGCCTTTGTTTTCCTTGATATTCTCACCTTTGGGATAGCAGCCTGCTACTCCGTTGACCTCACGACACACTTCTGTGGGGTCACAGGAATTATCCACGCAGTCCAAGTTGTTGTTCCCTGCACAGCGACACAGTCTGGAGCAGCCGTCACCAAAGATGATCTCTCCAGGCTGACACACATAAGACAGGGCAGGAAGTCAGTCTTAAGTCTAATGCCCATGGTGGCATTTAGGCCCCATTTACACGGCTGCAGCCAAATCTAGCCTGAATCACACCTGTGCCACATGCAGATTAGAATCCAATTTGTTGAAATAAGTCTAAATACAAACAAGTCACATGGAATCCGATTTTTACAAATGTGACTTGAGACACATTCAGAGGGGGTTTCAAATCTGATTAAAATCTGATTTTGAGTCTCATATGAAACTGTCCAAAACGTCACTCGCGCCATGACGCCTACATCTTCACCAAGTCGATGCAGGGCGACTTTGGGTTGTTAAAATCAGTTTGAACACGCAGATCTGATCTGGTCAGTTAGAAATACAGTGTTAATAGTCTGGCCAAAAGACCGGATTGAAAAATAAATCAGATTTAGGCTGGATTTGACTGCAGTCTAAATGGGGCCTAAGTGGGTTCTACCCAATGGCTCAGTACCCGTTGGTGAAAAATGAATCGCTCTTACAGGTTCTCTTTCAGCCTGCTGTTCCCATTAACTTTTTAACTGTTCCCCCTCATGAGTTTCCCGAGTTATTCCAGTTGTCGGACGCCGCCATTCCCAATCTTTTTTTTTTCTTTTTTACGTTTTTTTGGACTTCCTTCTATCTACTAGGCATGATCACAGTCGTGAAATTGCAAGTTTGACCCCCATACCAGCCACATCTTTCAAACATGGCAGCGATGTTTGTTTACATTTGAAGAAAACATAATGGCTGCTATCTCATGAATGCCTGAACGGATTTCCAAGCGGATAATTTATTTTGAGAGCTGTTAACGACGTGCACACACGTGGTGCATGATCTGTGCATGGACGTGCATTATTATTATTATTGTTATAATTATGGGTGAATGTGGAAGCCTGGCACTTTGGCAGCCTTTTTTAAAGGGCAGTGATAAGGTTAATGGCCCAGCAATCAAATCAAATATAATCTCAATACAAGGGAATGAGAAGACTGAGATCGTTTGGGGTGTGCAATAGGATGCTACAGATGTTCTATCAGTCTGTCATGGCAAGTGTCCTCTTTTTTGGCATAACATGCTGGGGTGGCAACAACAGAGCAGGTGACACGTTTAACCTAAACAGACTGTTGAAGAAAGCAGGCTCTGTCGTTGGGTCCTCTCTGCAGGGGGTGGAGGAAGTAACCAGGGTGCGCACTGCGAAGAAGCTAGATTCCATCTTGGAGAACTCCTCCCACCCCCTCCATCTAGAGATCACCAGTTACTGGAGTAAGAGAGGAAACGACCGCTTTACCTACCCAGTACGGAGATGTGAGAGATTAGGAAAATCTTTTGTACCGGCTGCCCTTAAGCTGTACAATGAGACACATAACGGACGCTTGAAAAGGTCTCCCTTCCTAACTTAGACTTACGGAACCATTGCTGTATTGACTTTGACCTCTAAGGAACAATTGCTGTGTTATTTCTCTGCTTAATTGTAATAATTTTAATTATTTCTTTTTATTCTGTATTTTTTATTTTATTTTACTGTTTCTCTGTTAAGCACTTGTGCTTCATTTTCTGCTCTGTAAAGCGCTTTGAGCTGCATTTCATGTCATGAAAGGTGCTATACAAATAACGTTTTATTATTATTATTATTATTATTATTATTGACTTTGACCTCTAAGGACCTTCCAGGAAGAGTGCTCATGTGTGCCTTGCGGTGACACGCTTCCTAGTTTCTTCTTTTTTTCGCACTGATTTTTGACACTGCACTATTAGGTTGTTAGTGTTGGTAGTTTCTGAGTATTTTTGCTTTGTTTAAGCATTGACAGTGAGATACTTGTTTGCACTAACTAGCATTGACTGCTATGGTCTCTTTTGCAAGACACTTTATGTATATATTCTTATATATTATTCGCCCCCTCTATTGATGCACCTTCTCCTTATTGGTACTGTACTGCTCTTGTCCTTGTTTTTTTTTCCCCCTCTTATCTATCTTTCTTACGTCTCTGTAACTTTGTAAATAACTGTATACTGCTGTGCTACTACTGGACAACTAAATTTCCCCCTTGGGATAATAAAGGTATCTATCTATCTATCTATGAGGCTTTGGGCAGAGTTTAGACTTGATTTTATTCCTGTAGTAAACCCTTTGATTAACACTAAATGTTTAGTCTACATCTCCCAACAGACTGGTAGATTATAAATTTCCATAGTACCCCACCAGCAGACCGGGAAATTTGTCTAAAAACATAAATTGCGTGCTGACACACTGACACCCACCACAGAGCATTGGATGGGACAAAGGGAGCGGAAGTACTTGTTTTGATTCACTCAACATCCTGCCCAATCTCAAAGAAGGGGGTATAATCTATTGAGTGTAAAACCATTCCTCCTTAAAGGGGAAGACCACCAATTTTTAATATTGAACTATGTCATTAATATACCTTAGAGGAGTTGTGTGGAAATAAAAAAAAGGTTCCCCCCTTCTGTGTTGCCTAGAACTGGAGGATTGATTTTGGGGTTTGTATTGTAAAGTACGGTGTGATGTGATCAAGTTGTACTTTGCAATACAAACCCCAAAATCAATCCTCCAGTTCTAGGCAACACAGAGGAGGGGGAACTTTTTTTTAATTTCCACACAACTCCTCTAAGGTATATTAATTACATAGTTCAATATTGAAAATGGGTGGTCTTCCCCTTTAAGTTGAATAGACATTTCACACTCTCCTATACCTCATAGTACTGTCCGTTGGTGTGTTTGCATCCACAGTCGGTGGTCCTCACACACTTTCCAGCACTGAATATGTAGCCGGGGTCACACACACACGACTCCACACAGGGACCACCGCAGCCCGTGGCGGGCTTGCCAGCACACGTGTCCTGACAGGGGTCTGCACACGGCTCATAGTGGCTGTTAGTGGAACAGTTCAGAGCTGCAGGAAGGACAGAGAGGGACATGTATAAACACACGCACGCACGCACGCACGCACGCACACGCACACACACACACACACACACACACACACACACACACACACACACACACACACACACACACACACACACACACACACGCATCTATTAAAACTGGAACAGGTGCTTATTGTCACCTCATGTTTATTATTAGTCCTTAGATACTTTCTCATTCTGCTCAGATGATGTAGCAAAATCCATCCATCCATCTTCATCTTTTCTGGCATGTCAGCTTTGATCAATACATTCCTGCATTACCCTGTCATTCATTGGGCTTTCCCTGTTCCCTCCATGTTATATGAGTTGAAAAGGAACCCAATTTAAACAAGCCCAAAAGCTTTTTATAGGTGTCAATCCTTTTATTTGACCTTGTAGCAGTGAACTGTACTGTCATGAAGCTGTACCTTTTCCTATGCAAACTTCTAATAAAGTCTTCCATCAATCAATCAATCAATCACTCTGTCCCTCCTCTCTCCATTCATCCCCTCATCCATCCATCTATCCATCCATCCATCCTCCACTGGTCTGTTGACTCACAGCAGAATGTTTGGTTCCTCCAGGGGGGGATGTTGACTCCACGGTCCTGGCACTCATTGATGTAGGCTTCAATGGCCTCACACAGGATGGACGAGGCCCCACCCAGCGCACACAGGTCAAACACACAGTCCTTGAAGTATTGCTGATAATCAAATGAATTAATATTAATAAAAGAGTTGACAGAGTGTTTGAGAGCATACGCATGTGCAATGTGTTTCCATGTTTGTGTGTAATAGGCAGCACTCACATTGGGGTTGATCTTACGGTGACAGACAGCAAAGGGTCCCTTCTTGTCCAACAGCATGCCACAGTATCCAGAGCTCTCATACAGATCCTGTTCCTCATCCGTACACGGAGGGGGGCATGCACCATCACAGACCACAGGACAACTATAGAGATACAAGAAAGGAAATGGTGGTTGTTTGTGGATGAATGTATCTTTATCAATGCATGTTTTCATGCATGTTCATGATGGAGTAGGCGCCGTTCATGTTAACCCTTAAGTTCTGTTCGGGTCATTTTGACCCGGTTTACATTTTCATTTGAAAAAAAAGGTAGAAGTTTATGTTTTTTCCACCTGAAACTCACTGGCCTTAAAGATTCTTCTGAGATGAACATGTAAAAAAAATATTTTTGCACTACACCCATGCTACACCCCCCTCATATTTTTTGAACCTTAAGTGCTGTTCGGGTCATTTTGACCCGGAAGCACAGATATACACAGTATTCATCCAAAACACAGACACACAGTCACCCCCACGTCTAACACCCTCCTTCCGAACCCCATTCTGATTTTAATTTTTTCCTATAAGCATGAGCAATATTGCCCAGTATAAAATAAAGTCGTTTTTTTTTTTTACATGAATTTTAGCTAAATCAGTAAAAAACGCCTAGCTCTTTCAGTGTTTAATGTGATATAGCAAAGCAGAAATGCAAACATTTACCATATATATCATATGAATTGTTTGGTACTGAGTCAAAGTCAATGTATCATGATGATTTGTTAAGTTAAAATTTATATTAGTGTTGTTTTTTTTAAACCAAATATCCCCCGGGTCAAAATGACCCGAACAGAACGAAGGTGTAGTGAATCTGAACAGAACTTAAGGGTTAAAATGACTCACTTGGTCACGTTGGGGTCGGTCACCCAGCTGTATCCGAACACATTGGGGTCATTGGTCAAGGTGCCGTCTGGCTTTCTCATGTCATCCTTGGCATTGTCATTGTAGTCTCCACACAGACCACACAATGTGTCCTTGTAACTGCAGGACACCAGGTGGAGGCAAAGGTAAGAGTGGAGCGGGATTAGTTCATGGGACACCTGTTCAGTCACTGTACACATCTTAAAATTAGATCAATCAAATGATTAAAAGAACAGGCTGTTATAAGTTTCACTCACTCTTTGATCACTTTGATGTCCATGTATTGGTTTCCATCGTAGCGGACAGTCACACCAAAGTCCATGGCTACAGTGTAATGTTTCCCAGACTTGAACACAGAGACACTGCTGGTTGGAGAGAGTCGAAGAAGGTTGACTGGAAGGTTGACATTGGTCCCATTCAGCTATGCAAGAGCAACACAAGACAGACGGACAAACATGACAATTCATTATAACGTCAAGTAAAGTTAGGTGTTTTAAAGCATTTTCTCAGACTTCCACTATTTTTCCTTCCGGAGATGTTTGAAATGCCAGCTGAGGGCCCTAGCCAATCTAATCAATATCAACATGTAGTCACTAGTTGGGTCAGTAATTTGGGTGCTACACGTATCTCACCTGTACGGTGCCTCCCTTCAGGATGGAAATCTTCAGCAAGATCCACGAGTCATGGTGCTGTCCCTGTTGCCCCCTGTACTCTTGCACATACACGTGTACAGCCTTTACGTAGGAAACGGTAGGCCAGATGTGGCTGTTTTCGTTGTCGGCATGGACCTCGAAGTAGTGCATGGAGGTGTGGTTGCATGGTTTAGACATCACATAGCTGCAGTTGCCCATGAAGTCGTATTTGAGACGGTCAAAGGTGGTGTAGTGTGGGTCTCCCCATGCTATGCATGTGGATGTACCTGTATTAAAGATAGTGGAGGAGGGAATGAGTTACTGCCTGCTTGGGTTACAGATATGTTTTATTGTCTATGACAATACAGGAAGCGGCAACACTTTGATTGTTAAATGGGACAAGGTAGCAACCAAATAGCAACTGTTACCTCCATGGTAACTTCCAAATAGTTTCCAAACCTTTAAATGTATCATGATTAAGCAACTGCTATACCTATTACTCTCTCAAAATGTTACGCTAAATAGATACAGTATTGTTTCCAGATACTGTAAGCTGCCATCGACCTTGGGTCATTCTACGAAAACGTGCCCTTTTCCATTTTCAGTTTAATTTTTAAAATACAATTTTAAAGGTTTTTAAGATGTGTTTTGGATGAAGTAGATCCATACCTATCAGAAACATGGACCGTGCCATCTTAGGCTATTTCATTGTATGTATTCTTTCACACTTTTAATCAGCATGCATGTGCATTTTGTCAACCCTGTTACCAACATGTTACTTTTTGAACATGTTTTATAAATGTATTTATACAATATGAAGGATTATTTCCTCTTGGTACACTCAACACTTTTCAATCGAAAATAGTTACAAGTTTCACTTTTTTTTCACAGATCAACCAGCAATTTAGCAATTGATACCCCTCTACAGCACCTTACTTTTTTTTAGAAAAGGTTATGAATTCAGCTTACCGGTATTTTATCTTACATATTTTTGTGTGGATTACTGTCCTTTTAATCTATTGAGTTATCAATAATTTCGTGTCAAACGAAAAAAAGAAAAGGCATTAAAAGAAGAGTACGAGGGGGCACGGTGGCGCAGTCAGTAGTGCTGTCGCCTCACAGCTAGAAGGTCCTGGGTTCGATTCCCGCCGGGGGACACTGTGGGTGCTGGGGGCGTGTTCCCTCCTCCGCGTCATCAGTGCCCACACCCTAGGTGGGGTTGGCAAAAGGGCCTTTCTGTGTGGAGTTTGCATGTTCTCCCCGTGTCTCCTAGGTTAGATACCCTCACAAAAACATGCAGTAATCCTGGTCTCTATAAAGCCTCCCCCTGGCCAGCCGCGGCGCCTGATGGAGGGGAATGGAACTGGTTGGAATAACGTGTTCCTTCCACGCGCTACGTCCAACCGGGGAAGCTCCCCCTGTCAGGTGATAAAAAGCGGCCTGCTCACTCCTCATGCATTGAAGGAAGCATGAGCTCAGTTCGGGGCCCTCCCCAGGTTGGCAGAGGGAGAGTAGAGCCCAGGATCACAGCTTAGGCAATTGGCACCGGGTGAAAAAAATGGGTTACAAAAATCGTGGGATAAAAATTTAAGTAAAAAAAAGAAGAGTACACTTAGCTGAATTTTTCCAGCAACTTCATGAAAGAGTGATGATGTCACTTCCTAAGTTCCTGGTAAGACAAACTTTTGGAACATTCCATTACCTCTGATTGGCTGTTTCCTTTTAACAGTATGGGTTGACTAAACATGGGGACACAACTCAAATATTAATTTTTTCACACTTTTTTCTTTAATAAAACCTTTTCAAAGTCATGAAAAGACACTTGAGGCGTTATATGAGACATTGAATTTCTTAATCAGATTTTTTTGGTTCAATATAATTGTGTTAGTGTTTAAATAACCCTATAAAACAATACAATAAAGAAGATGTATTGTTCTCATGTTATGAAAACACATCAAGGAATGTAAATTATGATTTTTATAATTATGTAATTTTTAATTCAAATTTACAAATCGTTTTGTTCTGAGAAGACAAAATGCCACGTTTTCATAGAATGACCCCTGGATCCTTTAGCCTGGAGGTATGATTTCTGTGCTTTGGGATGGTTCATTGTTAGACCAACTGACTGACCAATGTCGTAACTTCAAAGCTTAACTAGAAAAATATTGTTCCTTCGAAACAATTGTGGGCTCGCTTCAAGCCAGAAAACAATGGCTATAAAAGTACAAAATGTCAAGATCGCAGGCAGTGCTCACTTTGACGTTACTGACGTCAAAGATTGGTCCATTTTGTTCCAAAAATGTGTTATGCAAAAGTTGACCCGCTGGTGGTGCTATAACAGGCCAATGTGAGAAGGGTGGTATCTGTTCCTTGACCTATTGGGAATGTGCTTGCAAGATTTCACGCACATTGCAGGCTGTGTTCATGATTTGAGGTGTTTTTGGCTTTGGCCACTTTATCGCTGCTTGCAGCTAGATTTATTATTATTATTTTATATTTTTTTTGTGTGCACTTCATAGGCATGTTAGATAAAGGTCCTTAGATTGCGTGTAGAATGTTTCATGCAAATTGCAAAAAAAATCCTAGAATAAAAACGGGTTTAAGCGTTTTACAAACTGCTCAAAATTATATAGCGCCCCCCTTTGGCCATTTGGGGTAAGATTGGTTTCAGTGATATTTGAACTAACCCTCTACACTATTTTGTCATGAAAATGTGACTTTGTATGTATGTTTTAGAGGCAGAAGAATAATTTGCATAAAACTGCAATATTGTTTGAATTATTTAAAAAAGCATGTTTCAATGTTAAAGAAATCCGATCTGACAGATCTTTAGATATCGGTCCAAAGTTCACGTAAAAAAAGTTTTGTGCACGTGACGCGAAAATTCCAGAATAAAAGCGGGTTTACGCGTTTTACAAACTGCTCAAAATGGCGGAAAATCGAAGGGCGGAGCTTACTTAACAACAACACAGATGTCTTCCGCTTGAGTCAAAGCACGCGTGTAACAAGTTGCATGTCTTCAAACGAAACGAGTCATGACTTATGCCTGTTTGAAGTTTGAATTTTCAGACGCTTCGTATAGCGCCCCCCTTTGGCCAATTGGAATAAAATTGGTTTCAGTGATACTTTGACTAACCCTCCACATCTTTGCCAAATGCCATGAACGTGTAACTTTGCATGTATGATTTAGAGGCCGAAGAATAATTTGCATAAAACCGCAACATATTGAATTATTAAAAAATCATTATTTAACGTACAAACTTCTCACCACATAGCCTGTGTAGATATAGGTTCAAAGTTCATGTGAAAAAAAGTTTCGTGCACTTGACGCGAAAATCCCAGGAGGAGATAGATTTTTACTGTTTTTCATATAATTCCGAATTGTGGGAGACCTAAAGGTCAGAGGTCAAAAGTTAGAGGGTAAAAGTTGTTCGGCATGAGGAGACGCATACGTGTATACAGGTTTCATGGCTGTACCTAAAACACAGCATGAGCTATACCTGTTCAAAGATCGCACTTTCGAAGGCTTCCTACAGCGCCACCATTTGGCCGATTGCTATAGAAAATGATAGCACACTTCGCCACTGTAAACTGAACACATTGATGTTTTTATTTTCATTTTCTCACTAAGTATGTAGGAGTAGAAAGGAACCGAAAATCCCGTCTACTTACTAGATAAACAAATAAATAAACTAGAAAAATATTGTTCCTTCGAAACAATTGTGGGCTCGCTTCAAGCCAGAAAACAATGGCTATAAAAGTACAAAATGTCAAGATCGCAGGCAGTGCTCTCTTTGACGTTACTGACGTCAAAGATTGGTCCATTTTGTTCCAAAAATGTGTTGTGCAAAAGTTGACCCGCTGGTGGCGCTATAACAGGCCAATGTAAGAAGGGTGGTATCTGTTCCTTGACCTATTGGGAATGTGCTTGCAAGATTTCACGCACATTGCAGGCTTTGTATATGATTTGAGGTGTTTTTGGCTTTGGCCACTTTATCGCTGCTTGCAGCTATATTCATTATTATAATTTTTGTGTGTGTGTGCACTTCATAGGCATATTAGATAAAGGTCCTTAGATTGTGTGTAGAATGTTTCATGCAAATTGCAAAAAAAAAATCCTAACGGGTTTAAGCGTTTCACAAACTGCTCAAAATGATATAGCGCCCCCCTTTGGCCAATTGGGGTAAGATTGGTTTTAGTGATATTTGGACTAACACTCTACATCTTTGCCAAATGCCATGAACATGTTACTTTGCATGTATGATTTAGAGGCAGAAGAATAATTTGCATAAAACTGCAATATTCATTGAATTTATTTTAAAAAGCATGTTTCAATTTTAAAGAAATCCGATCTGACAGATCTTTAGATATCGGTCCAAAGTTCACGTAAAAAAGGTTTTGTGCACGTGGAGCGAAAATTACAGAATAAAAGCGGGTTTACGCGTTTTACAAACTGCTCAAAATGGCGGAAAATCAAAGGGCGGAGCTTACTTAACAACGACACAGATGTCTTCCGCTTGAGTCAAAGCACGCGTGTAACAAGTTGCATGTCTTCAAACAAAACGAGTCATGACTTATGCCCGTTTGAAGTTTGAATTTTCAAACACTTCGTATAGCGCCCCCCTTTGGCCGATTGGAATAAAATTGGTTTCAGTGATACTTTGACTAACCCTCCACATCTTTGCCAAATGCCATGAACGTGTAACTTTGCATGTATGATTTAGAGGCCGAAGAATAATTTGCATAAAACCGCAATATTGATTGAATTATTAAAAAATTATATTTCACTTTAAAAAAAATCTGGTTGATCAATCTGACCGTATTGGTCCAAAGTTCATGTGAAAAAAGTTTTGTGCACTTGACGCGAAAATCCCAGGAGGAGATAGATTTTTACTGTTTTTCATATAATTCCGAATTGTGGGAGACCTAAAGGTCAGAGGTCAAAAGTTAGAGGGTAAAAGTTGTTCGGCATGAGGAGACGCATAAGTGTATACAGGTTTCATGGCTGTATGTATAACACAGCATGAGCTATACCTGTTCAAAGATCGCACTTTCGAAGGCTTCCTACAGCGCCACCATTTGGCCGATTGCTGTAAAAAGTAATAGCACACTTCGCCACAGTAAACTGAACACATTGATGTTTTTATTTTCATTTTCTCACTAAGTATGTAGGAGTAGAAAGGAACCGAAGTTTTGAGGAGAACTTGATATAGTATATAAATAAATAAATAAATAATGACAATATCTAAAGTGTGCTCGCCTTATAGGCGAGCCCACAATAAATAATGACAATATCTAAAGTGTGCTCGCCAGGTACTGGCGAGCCCACAACAACTGACTCAGTCAGTCAGTCAGTCAGTCAGTCAGTCAGTCAGTCAGTCAGTCAGGTACATTCACATGTTTAGGGTTGGCCTGCTAGCCAGTTAGTCCAGGCAACCAATACTGTCTTTGTTATCCTTAATATTCTCACCTTTGCCCTGCAAGAGCCGTAAACGGCCGCGTCCACATCCATGGACGCGGCCGTGGACGAGTCCATGGACGCGGACGCGAAAAAAACGGCCGTGGACACCAGGCCGTGTCCACGGATGCAAACGGCCGGCCGTGGACGCGGCCGTGGACGCGGCCATGGACGAGGCCGCGAAAAAAAGGCAGCGAAAAAAAAAATTGGGTGTCTATTGTATGTATTTTTTTATGGAGAATTCAAATATGACCTTCTTTTTTGCATAGGACAACTCTAACCTGCATCAATTGGTATTTTCTAATTGCCAATTGTACCCTATCCATCTCAAAAACAAATTGGATGTCCATTGTATGTATTTTTTGATGGGGAATTAAAATATTACCTTCTTTTTTAGATATCAATTTATACTTCACCTTTAGTCCAGAAGAGAGTTCAGCCTCAGGAACTTGCACACATGGAACTGTGTCATGACTGTGTCATGGAGCTAAACAGGGCTATGTTAAATACTCACAATGACTCTGATGGATCAAACAGGGTGGTGTCGTGGTTTGAGTAGTAGTAGGTGGTGTTGTTTCTGTAGTAGTAGATGGTGGAGTAGTTACAGTAGTAGTAGATGGTGGAGTAGTTACAGTAGAAGTAGATGGTGGAGTAGTTACAGTAGAAGTAGATGGTGGAGTAGTTACAGTAGAAGTAGATGGTGGAGTAGTTACAGTAGTAGTAGATGGTGGAGTAGTTACAGTAGTAGTAGATGGTGGAGTAGTTACAGTAGTAGTAGATGGTGGAGTAGTTACAGTAGAAGTAGATGGTGGAGTAGTTACAGTAGAAGTAGATGGTGGAGTAGTTACAGTAGTAGTAGATGGTGGAGTAGTTACAGTAGTAGTAGACGGTGGAGTAGTTACAGTAGTAGTAGATGGTGGAGTAGTTACAGTAGGAGTAGTAACAGTAGTAGTAGATGGTGGAGTAGTCACAGTAGTAGTAGATGGTGGAGTAGTTACAGTAGAAGTAGATGGTGGAGTAGTTACAGTAGTAGTAGATGGTGGAGTAGTTACAGTAGTAGTAGATGGTGGAGTAGTTACAGTAGTAGTAGATGGTGGAGTAGTTACAGTAGAAGTAGATGGTGGAGTAGTCACAGTAGTAGTAGATGGTGGAGTAGTCACAGTAGTAGTAGATGGTGGAGTAGTTACAGTAGTAGTAGATGGTGGAGTAGTTACAGTAGAAGTAGATGGTGGAGTAGTTACAGTAGTAGTAGATGGTGGAGTAGTTACAGTAGTAGTAGATTGTGGAGTAGTTACAGTAGTAGTAGATGGTGGAGTAGTTACAGTAGTAGTAGATGGTGGAGTAGTTACAGTAGTAGTAGATGGTGGAGTAGTTACAGTAGTAGTAGACGGTGGAGTTGTTACAGTAGTAGTAGATGGTGGAGTAGTTACAGTAGTAGTAGACGGTGGAGTAGTTACAGTAGTAGTAGATGGTGGAGTAGTTACAGTAGTAGTAGACGGTGGAGTAGTTACAGTAGTAGTAGATGGTGGAGTAGTTACAGTAGGAGTAGTAACAGTAGTAGTAGATGGTGGAGTAGTTACAGTAGTAGTAGATGGTGGAGTAGTTACAGTAGTAGTAGACGGTGGAGTAGTTACAGTAGGAGTAGTAACAGTAGTAGTAGATGGTGGAGTAGTTACAGTAGTAGTAGATGGTGGAGTAGTTACAGTAGTAGTAGATGGTGGAGTAGTTACAGTAGTAGTAGATGGTGGAGTAGTTACAGTAGTAGTAGACGGTGGAGTTGTTACAGTAGTAGTAGATGGTGGAGTAGTTACAGTAGTAGTAGATGGTGGAGTAGTTACAGTAGTAGTAGACGGTGGAGGTGTTACAGTAGTAGTAGATGGTGGAGTAGTTACAGTAGAAGTAGATGGTGGAGTAGTCACAGTAGTAGTAGGTGGTGGAGTAGTCACAGTAGTAGTAGATGGTGGAGTAGTCACAGTAGTAGTAGGTGGTGGAGTAGTTACAGTAGTAGTAGACGGTGGAGTTGTTACAGTAGTAGTAGATGGTGGAGTAGTTACAGTAGTAGTAGATGGTGGAGTAGTTACAGTAGTAGTAGATGGTGGAGTAGTTACAGTAGTAGTAGATGGTGGAGTAGTTACAGTAGAAGTAGATGGTGGAGTAGTTACAGTAGTAGTAGATGGTGGAGTAGTTACAGTAGAAGTAGATGGTGGAGTAGTTACAGTAGTAGTAGATGGTGGAGTAGTTACAGTAGTAGTAGATGGTGGAGTAGTTACAGTAGTAGTAGATGGTGGAGTAGTTACAGTAGTAGTAGATGGTGGAGTAGTTACAGTAGTAGTAGACGGTGGAGTAGTTACAGTAGTAGTAGACGGTGGAGTTGTTACAGTAGTAGTAGACAGTGGAGTAGTTACAGTAGTAGTAGACGGTGGAGTAGTTACAGTAGTAGTAGATGGTGGAGTAGTTACAGTAGTAGTAGACGGTGGAGTAGTTACAGTAGTAGTAGATGGTGGAGTAGTTACAGTAGGAGTAGTAACAGTAGTAGTAGATGGTGGAGTAGTCACAGTAGTAGTAGATGGTGGAGCAGTTACAGTAGAAGTAGATGGTGGAGTAGTTACAGTAGTAGTAGATGGTGGAGTAGTTAGAGTAGAAGTAGATGGTGGAGTAGTTACAGTAGTAGTAGATGGTGGAGTAGTTACAGTAGTAGTAGATGGTGGAGTAGTTACAGTAGAAGTAGATGGTGGAGTAGTCAGAGTAGTAGTAGATGGTGGAGTAGTCACAGTAGTAGTAGATGGTGGAGTAGTTACAGTAGTAGTAGATGGTGGAGTAGTTACAGTAGTAGTAGATGGTGGAGTAGTTACAGTAGTAGTAGATGGTGGAGTAGTTACAGTAGTAGTAGATGGTGGAGTACTTACAGTAGTAGTAGATGGTGGAGTAGTTACAGTAGTAGTAGATGGTGGAGTAGTTACAGTAGTAGTAGATGGTGGATTAGTTACAGTAGTAGTAGATGGTGGAGTAGTTACAGTAGTAGTAGATGGTGGAGTAGTTACAGTAGTAGTAGACGGTGGAGTTGTTACAGTAGTAGTAGATGGTGGAGTAGTTACAGTAGTAGTAGACGGTGGAGTAGTTACAGTAGTAGTAGATGGTGGAGTAGTTACAGTAGTAGTAGACGGTGGAGTAGTTACAGTAGTAGTAGATGTTGGAGTAGTTACAGTAGGAGTAGTAACAGTAGTAGTAGATGGTGGAGTAGTTACAGTAGTAGTAGATGGTGGAGTAGTTACAGTAGTAGTAGACGGTGGAGTAGTTACAGTAGGAGTAGTAACAGTAGTAGTAGATGGTGGAGTAGTTACAGTAGTAGTAGTTACAGTAGTAGTAGATGGTGGAGTAGTTACAGTAGTAGTAGATGGTGGAGTAGTTACAGTAGTAGTAGACAGTGGAGTAGTTACAGTAGTAGTAGATGGTGGAGTAGTTACAGTAGGAGTAGTAACAGTAGTAGTAGATGGTGGAGTAGTTACAGTAGTAGTAGATGGTGGAGTAGTTACAGTAGTAGTAGACGGTGGAGTAGTTACAGTAGGAGTAGTAACAGTAGTAGTAGATGGTGGAGTAGTTACAGTAGTAGTAGATGGTGGAGTAGTTACAGTAGTAGTAGATGGTGGAGTAGTTACAGTAGTAGTAGACGGTGGAGTTGTTACAGTAGTAGTAGATGGTGGAGTAGTTACAGTAGTAGTAGATGGTGGAGTAGTTACAGTAGTAGTAGATGGCGGAGTAGTTACAGTAGTAGTAGATGGCGGAGTAGTTACAGTAGTAGTAGATGGTGGAGTAGTTACAGTAGTAGTAGATGGTGGAGTAGTTACAGTAGTAGTAGACGGTGGAGTTGTTACAGTAGTAGTAGATGGTGGAGTAGTTACAGTAGTAGTAGACGGTGGAGTAGTTACAGTAGTAGTAGATGGTGGAGTAGTTACAGTAGTAGTAGACGGTGGAGTAGTTACAGTAGTAGTAGATGGTGGAGTAGTTACAGTAGGAGTAGTAACAGTAGTAGTAGATGGTGGAGTAGTTACAGTAGTAGTAGATGGTGGAGTAGTTACAGTAGTAGTAGTAGACGGTGGAGTAGTTACAGTAGTAGTAGATGGTGGAGTAGTTACAGTAGGAGTAGTAACAGTAGTAGTAGATGGTGGAGTAGTTACAGTAGTAGTAGATGGTGGAGTAGTCACAGTAGAAGTAGATGGTGGAGTAGTTACAGTAGAAGTAGATGGTGGAGTAGTTACAGTAGCAGTAGATGGTGGAGTAGTCACAGTAGTAGTAGATGGTGGAGTAGATACAGTAGTAGTAGTAGATGGTGGAGTAGTTACAATATTACTAGACGCTGGAGTAGTTACAGTAGTAGTAGATGGTGGAGTAGTTACAGTAGTAGTAGACGGTGGAGTAGTTACAGTAGTAGTAGATGGTGGAGTAGTTACAGTAGGAGTAGTAACAGTAGTAGTATATGGTGGAGTAGTTACAGTAGTAGTAGATGGTGGAGTAGTTACAGTAGTAGTAGATGGTGGAGTAGTTACAGTAGTAGTAGTAGATGGTGGAGTAGTTACAGTAGTAGTAGACGGTGGAGTAGTTACAGTAGTAGTAGACGGTGGAGTAGTTACAGTAGTAGTAGACGGTGGAGTAGTTACAGTAGTAGTAGATGGTGGAGTAGTTACAGTAGGAGTAGTAACAGTAGTAGTAGATGGTGGAGTAGTTACAGTAGTAGTAGATGGTGGAGTAGTTACAGTAGTAGTAGACGGTGGAGTAGTTACAGTAGTAGTAGATGGTGGAGTAGTTACAGTAGGAGTAGTAACAGTAGTAGTAGATGGTGGAGTAGTCACAGTAGTAGTAGATGGTGGAGTAGTTACAGTAGTAGTAGATGGTGGAGTGGTTACAGTAGTAGATGGTGGAGTAGTTACAGTAGTAGTAGAAGACGGTGGAGTAGTTACAGTAGTAGTAGATGGTGGAGTAGTTACAGTAGTAGTAGACGGTGGAGTAGTTACAGTAGTAGTAGATGGTGGAGTAGTTACAGTAGTGGTAGACGGTGGAGTAGTTACAGTAGTAGTAGATGGTGGAGTAGTTACAGTAGGAGTAGTAACAGTAGTAGTAGATGGTGGAGTAGTCACAGTAGAAGTAGATGGTGGAGTAGTTACAGTAGTAGTAGATGGTGGAGTAGTCACAGTAGTAGTAGATGGTGGAGAAGTTACAGTAGTAGTAGATGGTGGAGTAGTTACAATATTACTAGACGCTAGAGTAGTTACAGTAGTAGTAGATGGTGGAGTAGTTACAGTAGTAGTAGATGGTGGAGTAGTTACAGTAGTAGTAGATGGTGGAGTAGTTACAGTAGAAGTAGATGGTGGAGTAGTTACAGTAGTAGTAGATGGTGGAGTAGTTACAGTAGAAGTAGATGGTGGAGTAGTTACAGTAGAAGTAGGTGGTCGAGTAGTTACAGTAGAAGTAGGTGGTGGAGTAGTTACAGTAGAAGTAGGTGATGGAGTAGTTACAGTAGTAGTAGATGGTGGAGTAGTTACAGTAGTAGTAGATGGTGGAGTAGTTACAGTAGAAGTAGATGGTGGAGTAGTTACAGTAGTAGTAGATGGTGGAGTAGTTAGAGTAGAAGTAGATGGTGGAGTAGTTACAGTAGTAGTAGATTGTGGAGTAGTTACAGTAGTAGTAGACGGTGGAGTAGTTACAGTAGTAGTAGATGGTGGAGTAGTTACAGTAGGAGTAGTAACAGTAGTAGTAGATGGTGGAGTAGTTACAGTAGTAGTAGATGGTGGAGTAGTTACAGTAGTAGTAGATGGTGGAGTAGTTACAGTAGTAGATGGTGGAGTAGTTACAGTAGTAGTAGACGGTGGAGTAGTTACAGTAGTAGTAGATGGTGGAGTAGTTACAGTAGTAGTAGACGGTGGAGTAGTTACAGTAGTAGTAGATGGTGGAGTAGTTACAGTAGTAGTAGACGGTGGAGTAGTTACAGTAGTAGTAGATGGTGGAGTAGTTACAGTAGGAGTAGTAACAGTAGTAGTAGATGGTGGAGTAGTTACAGTAGTAGTAGATGGTGGAGTAGTTACAGTAGAAGTAGATGGTGGAGTAGTCACAGTAGTAGTAGATGGTGGAGTAGTTACAGTAGTAGTAGTAGATGGTGGAGTAGTTACAATATTACTAGACGCTGGAGTAGTTACAGTAGTAGTAGATGGTGGAGTAGTAGATGGTGGAGTAGTTACAGTAGTAGTAGACGGTGGAGTAGTTACAGTAGTAGTAGATGGTGGAGTAGTTACAGTAGGAGTAGTAACAGTAGTAGTAGATGGTGGAGTAGTTACAGTAGTAGTAGATGGTGGAGTAGTTACAGTAGTAGTAGATGGTGGAGTAGTTACAGTAGTAGTAGACGGTGGAGTAGTTACAGTAGTAGTAGACGGTGGAGTAGTTACAGTAGTAGTAGACGGTGGAGTAGTTACAGTAGTAGTAGATGGTGGAGTAGTTACAGTAGGAGTAGTAACAGTAGTAGTAGACGGTGGAGTAGTTACAGTAGGAGTAGTAACAGTAGTAGTAGATGGTGGAGTAGTTACAGTAGTAGTAGATGGTGGAGTAGTTACAGTAGTAGTAGATGGTGGAGTAGTTACAGTAGTAGTAGACGGTGGAGTTGTTACAGTAGTAGTAGTAGATGGTGGAGTAGTTACAGTAGTAGTAGATGGTGGAGTAGTTACAGTAGTAGTAGATGGCGGAGTAGTTACAGTAGTAGTAGATGGCGGAGTAGTTACAGTAGTAGTAGATGGTGGAGTAGTTACAGTAGTAGTAGATGGTGGAGTAGTTACAGTAGTAGTAGACGGTGGAGTTGTTACAGTAGTAGTAGATGGTGGAGTAGTTACAGTAGTAGTAGACGGTGGAGTAGTTACAGTAGTAGTAGATGGTGGAGTAGTTACAGTAGTAGTAGACGGTGGAGTAGTTACAGTAGTAGTAGATGGTGGAGTAGTTACAGTAGGAGTAGTAACAGTAGTAGTAGATGGTGGAGTAGTTACAGTAGTAGTAGATGGTGGAGTAGTTACAGTAGTAGTAGACGGTGGAGTAGTTACAGTAGTAGTAGATGGTGGAGTAGTTACAGTAGTAGTAGACGGTGGAGTAGTTACAGTAGTAGTAGATGGTGGAGTAGTTACAGTAGGAGTAGTAACAGTAGTAGTAGATGGTGGAGTAGTTACAGTAGTAGTAGACGGTGGAGTAGTTACAGTAGTAGTAGATGGTGGAGTAGTTACAGTAGTAGTAGTAGACGGTGGAGTAGTTACAGTAGTAGTAGATGGTGGAGTAGTTACAGTAGGAGTAGTAACAGTAGTAGTAGATGGTGGAGTAGTTACAGTAGTAGTAGATGGTGGAGTAGTCACAGTAGAAGTAGATGGTGGAGTAGTTACAGTAGAAGTAGATGGTGGAGTAGTTACAGTAGCAGTAGATGGTGGAGTAGTTACAGTAGAAGTAGATGGTGGAGTAGTTACAGTAGTAGTAGATGGTGGAGTAGTTACAGTAGAAGTAGATGGTGGAGTAGTTACAGTAGAAGTAGGTGGTCGAGTAGTTACAGTAGAAGTAGGTGGTGGAGTAGTTACAGTAGAAGTAGGTGATGGAGTAGTTACAGTAGTAGTAGATGGTGGAGTAGTTACAGTAGTAGTAGATGGTGGAGTAGTTACAGTAGAAATAGATGGAGGAGTAGTTACAGTAGTAGTAGATGGTGGAGTAGTTAGAGTAGAAGTAGATGGTGGAGTAGTTACAGTAGTAGTAGATTGTGGAGTAGTTACAGTAGTAGTAGACGGTGGAGTAGTTACAGTAGTAGTAGATGGTGGAGTAGTTACAGTAGGAGTAGTAACAGTAGTAGTAGATGGTGGAGTAGTTACAGTAGTAGTAGATGGTGGAGTAGTTACAGTAGTAGTAGATGGTGGAGTAGTTACAGTAGTAGATGGTGGAGTAGTTACAGTAGTAGTAGACGGTGGAGTAGTTACAGTAGTAGTAGATGGTGGAGTAGTTACAGTAGTAGTAGACGGTGGAGTAGTTACAGTAGTAGTAGATGGTGGAGTAGTTACAGTAGTAGTAGACGGTGGAGTAGTTACAGTAGTAGTAGATGGTGGAGTAGTTACAGTAGGAGTAGTAACAGTAGTAGTAGATGGTGGAGTAGTTACAGTAGTAGTAGATGGTGGAGTAGTCACAGTAGAAGTAGATGGTGGAGTAGTTACAGTAGAAGTAGATGGTGGAGTAGTTACAGTAGCAGTAGATGGTGGAGTAGTCACAGTAGTAGTAGATGGTGGAGTAGTTACAGTAGTAGTAGTAGATGGTGGAGTAGTTACAATATTACTAGACGCTGGAGTAGTTACAGTAGTAGTAGATGGTGGAGTAGTTACAGTAGTAGTAGACGGTGGAGTAGTTACAGTAGTAGTAGATGGTGGAGTAGTTACAGTAGGAGTAGTAACAGTAGTAGTAGATGGTGGAGTAGTTACAGTAGTAGTAGATGGTGGAGTAGTTACAGTAGTAGTAGATGGTGGAGTAGTTACAGTAGCAGTAGATGGTGGAGTAGTCACAGTAGTAGTAGATGGTGGAGTAGTTACAGTAGTAGTAGTAGATGGTGGAGTAGTTACAATATTACTAGACGCTGGAGTAGTTACAGTAGTAGTAGATGGTGGAGTAGTAGATGGTGGAGTAGTTACAGTAGTAGTAGACGGTGGAGTAGTTACAGTAGTAGTAGATGGTGGAGTAGTTACAGTAGGAGTAGTAACAGTAGTAGTAGATGGTGGAGTAGTTACAGTAGTAGTAGATGGTGGAGTAGTTACAGTAGTAGTAGATGGTGGAGTAGTTACAGTAGTAGTAGACGGTGGAGTAGTTACAGTAGTAGTAGACGGTGGAGTAGTTACAGTAGTAGTAGACGGTGGAGTAGTTACAGTAGTAGTAGATGGTGGAGTAGTTACAGTAGGAGTAGTAACAGTAGTAGTAGACGGTGGAGTAGTTACAGTAGGAGTAGTAACAGTAGTAGTAGATGGTGGAGTAGTTACAGTAGTAGTAGATGGTGGAGTAGTTACAGTAGTAGTAGATGGTGGAGTAGTTACAGTAGTAGTAGACGGTGGAGTTGTTACAGTAGTAGTAGATGGTGGAGTAGTTACAGTAGTAGTAGATGGTGGAGTAGTTACAGTAGTAGTAGATGGCGGAGTAGTTACAGTAGTAGTAGATGGCGGAGTAGTTACAGTAGTAGTAGATGGTGGAGTAGTTACAGTAGTAGTAGATGGTGGAGTAGTTACAGTAGTAGTAGACGGTGGAGTTGTTACAGTAGTAGTAGATGGTGGAGTAGTTACAGTAGTAGTAGACGGTGGAGTAGTTACAGTAGTAGTAGATGGTGGAGTAGTTACAGTAGTAGTAGATGGTGGAGTAGTTACAGTAGTAGTAGATGGTGGAGTAGTTACAGTAGGAGTAGTAACAGTAGTAGTAGATGGTGGAGTAGTTACAGTAGTAGTAGATGGTGGAGTAGTTACAGTAGTAGTAGACGGTGGAGTAGTTACAGTAGTAGTAGATGGTGGAGTAGTTACAGTAGTAGTAGACGGTGGAGTAGTTACAGTAGTAGTAGATGGTGGAGTAGTTACAGTAGGAGTAGTAACAGTAGTAGTAGATGGTGGAGTAGTTACAGTAGTAGTAGACGGTGGAGTAGTTACAGTAGTAGTAGTAGATGGTGGAGTAGTTACAGTAGTAGTAGTAGACGGTGGAGTAGTTACAGTAGTAGTAGATGGTGGAGTAGTTACAGTAGGAGTAGTAACAGTAGTAGTAGATGGTGGAGTAGTTACAGTAGTAGTAGATGGTGGAGTAGTCACAGTAGAAGTAGATGGTGGAGTAGTTACAGTAGAAGTAGATGGTGGAGTAGTTACAGTAGCAGTAGATGGTGGAGTAGTCACAGTAGTAGTAGATGGTGGAGTAGTTACAGTAGTAGTAGTAGATGGTGGAGTAGTTACAATATTACTAGACGCTGGAGTAGTTACAGTAGTAGTAGATGGTGGAGTAGTTACAGTAGTAGTAGACGGTGGAGTAGTTACAGTAGTAGTAGATGGTGGAGTAGTTACAGTAGGAGTGGTAACAGTAGTAGTATATGGTGGAGTAGTTACAGTAGTAGTAGATGGTGGAGTAGTTACAGTAGTAGTAGATGGTGGAGTAGTTACAGTAGTAGTAGACGGTGGAGTAGTTACAGTAGTAGTAGATGGTGGAGTAGTTACAGTAGGAGTAGTAACAGTAGTAGTAGATGGTGGAGTAGTCACAGTAGTAGTAGATGGTGGAGTAGTTACAGTAGTAGTAGATGGTGGAGTGGTTACAGTAGTAGATGGTGGAGTAGTTACAGTAGTAGTAGACGGTGGAGTAGTTACCGTAGTAGTAGATGGTGGAGTAGTTACAGTAGTAGTAGACGGTGGAGTAGTTACAGTAGTAGTAGATGGTGGAGTAGTTACAGTAGTAGTAGACGGTGGAGTAGTTACAGTAGTAGTAGATGGTGGAGTAGTTACAGTAGGAGTAGTAACAGTAGTAGTAGATGGTGGAGTAGTCACAGTAGAAGTAGATGGTGGAGTAGTTACAGTAGTAGTAGATGGTGGAGTAGTCACAGTAGTAGTAGATGGTGGAGTAGTTACAGTAGTAGTAGATGGTGGAGTAGTTACAATATTACTAGACGCTAGAGTAGTTACAGTAGTAGTAGATGGTGGAGTAGTTACAGTAGTAGTAGACGGTGGAGTAGTTACAGTAGTAGTAGATGGTGGAGTAGTTACAGTAGGAGTAGTAACAGTAGTAGTAGATGGTGGAGTAGTTACAGTAGTAGTAGATGGTGGAGTAGTTACAGTAGTAGTAGATGGTGGAGTAGTTACAGTAGTAGTAGATGGTGGAGTAGTTACAGTAGAAGTAGATGGTGGAGTAGTTACAGTAGTAGTAGATGGTGGAGTAGTTACAGTAGAAGTAGATGGTGGAGTAGTAGTAGGTGTTGTCTTAGTTTCAGTAGTAGTAGGTGTTGTCGTAGTTTCAGTAGTAGTAGGTGTTGTCTTAGTTTCAGTAGTAGTAGGTGTTGTCTTAGTTTCAGTAGTAGTAGATATTGTAGTTTCAGTAGTAGTAGGTGTTGTCTTAGTTTCAGTAGTAGTAGGTGTTGTCTTAGTTTCAGTAGTAGTAGGTGTTGTCTTAGTTTCAGTAGTAGTAGATATTGTAGTTTCAGTAGTAGTAGGTGTTGTCTTAGTTTCAGTAGTAGTAGGTGTTGTCTTAGTTTCAGTAGTAGTAGATATTGTAGTTTCAGTAGTAGTAGGTGTTGTCTTAGTTTCAGTAGTAGTAGGTGTTGTCTTAGTTTCAGTAGTAGTAGATATTGTAGTTTCAGTAGTAGTAGGTGTTGTCTTAGTTTCAGTAATAGTAGGTGTTGTCTTAGTTTCAGTAGTAGTAGATATTGTATTTTCAGTAGTAGTAGGTGTTGTCTTAGTTTCAGTAGTAGTAGGTGTTGTCTTAGTTTCAGTAGTAGTAGGTGTTGTCTTAGTTTCAGTAGTAGTAGATATTGTAGTTTCAGTAGTAGTAGGTGTTGTCTTAGTTTCAGTAGTAGTCGGTGTTGTCTTAGTTTCAGTAGTAGTAGGTGTTGTCTTAGTTTCAGTAGTAGTAGGTGTTGTCTTAGTTTCAGTAGTAGTAGGTGTTGTCTTAGTTTCAGTAGTAGTAGGTGTTGTCTTAGTTTCAGTAGTAGTAGATATTGTAGTTTCAGTAGTAGTAGGTGTTGTCTTAGTTTCAGTAATAGTAGGTGTTGTCTTAGTTTCAGTAGTAGTAGGTGTTGTCTTAGTTTCAGTAGTAGTAGGACTTGTCTTAGTTTCAGTAGTAGTAGATATTGTAGTTTCAGTAGTAGTAGTAGGTGTTGTCTTAGTTTCAGTAGTAGTAGGTGTTGTCTTAGTTTCAGTAGTAGTAGGTGTTGACTTAGTTTCAGTAGTAGTAGGTTTTGTCGTAGTTTCAGTAGTAGTAGGTGTTGTCTTAGTTTCAGTAGTAGATATTGTAGTTTCAGTAGTAGTAGGTGTTGTCTTAGTTTCAGTAGTAGTAGGTGTTGTCTTAGTTTCAGTAGTAGTAGGTGTTGTCGTAGTTTCAGTAGTAGTAGGTGTTGTCTTAGTTTCAGTAGTAGTAGGTGTTGTCTTAGTTTCAGTAGTAGTAGATATTGTAGTTTCAATAGTAGTAGGTGTTGTCTTAGTTTCAGTAGTAGTAGGTGTTGTCTTAGTTTCAGTAGTAGTAGGTGTTGTCTTAGTTTCAGTAGTAGTAGGTGTTGTCTTAGTTTCAGTAGTAGTAGGTGTTGTCGTAATTTCAGTAGTAGTAGGTGTTGTCTTAGTTTCAGTAGTAGTAGGTGTTGTCTTAGTTTCAGTAGTAGTAGGTGTTGTCGTAGTTTCAGTAGTAGTAGGTGTTGTCTTAGTTTCAGTAGTAGTAGGTGTTGTCTTAGTTTCAGTAGTAGTAGGTGTTGTCTTAGTTTCAGTAGTAGTAAATATTGTAGTTTCAGTAGTAGTAGGTGTTGTCTTAGTTTCAGTAGTAGTAGGTGTTGTCTTAGTTTCAGTAGTAGTAGGTGTTGTCGTAGTTTCAGTAGTAGTAGGTGTTGTCTTAGTTTCAGTAGTAGTAGGTGTTGTCTTAGTTTCAGTAGTAGTAGGTGTTGTCTTAGTTTCAGTAGTAGTAGGTGTTGTTGTCTTAGTTTCAGTAGTAGTAGGTGTTGTCTTAGTTTCAGTAGTAGTAGATATTGTAGTTTCAGTAGTAGTAGTAGTAGGTGTTGTCTTAGTTTCAGTAGTAGTAGGTGTTGTCTTAGTTTCAGTAGTAGTAGATATTGTAGTTTCAGTAGTAGTAGGTGTTTTCTTAGTTTCAGTAGTAGTAGGTGTTGTCTTAGTTTCAGTAGTAGTAGATATTGTAGTTTCAGTAGTAGTAGGTGTTGTCTTAGTTTCAGTAGTAGTAGGTGTTGTCTTAGTTTCAGTAGTAGTAGGTGTTGTCTTAGTTTCAGTAGTAGTAGATATTGTAGTTTCAGTAGTAGTAGGTGTTGTCTTAGTTTCAGTAGTAGTAGGTGTTGTCTTAGTTTCAGTAGTAGTAGGTGTTGTCTTAGTTTCAGTAGTAGTAGGTGTTGTCGTAGATTCAGTAGTAGTAGGTGTTGTCGTAGTTTCAGTAGTAGTAGATATTGTAATTTCAGTAGTAGTAGGTGTTGTCTTAGTTTCAGTAGTAGTAGGTGTTGTCTTAGTTTCAGTAGTAGTAGGTGTTGTCTTAGTTTCAGTAGTAGTAAATATTGTAGTTTCAGTAGTAGTAGGTGTTGTCTTAGTTTCAGTAGTAGTAGGTGTTGTCTTAGTTTCAGTAGTAGTAGGTGTTGTCGTAGTTTCAGTAGTAGTAGGTGTTGTCTTAGTTTCAGTAGTAGTAGGTGTTGTCTTAGTTTCAGTAGTAGTAGATATTGTCGTTTCAGTAGTAGTAGGTGTTGTCTTAGTTTCAGTAGTAGTAGGTGTTGTCTTAGTTTCAGTAGTAGTAGGTGTTGTCTTAGTTTCAGTAGTAGTAGATATTGTAGTTTCAGTAGTAGTAGGTGTTGTCTTAGTTTCAGTAGTAGTAGGTGTTGTCTTAGTTTCAGTAGTAGTAGATATTGTAGTTTCAGTAGTAGTAGGTGTTGTCTTAGTTTCAGTAGTAGTAGGTGTTGTCTTAGTTTCAGTAGTAGTAGATATTGTAGTTTCAGTAGTAGTAGGTGTTGTCTTAGTTTCAGTAGTAGTAGGTGTTGTCTTAGTTTCAGTAGTAGTAGGTGTTGTCTTAGTTTCAGTAGTAGTAGATATTGTAGTTTCAGTAGTAGTAGGTGTTGTCTTAGTTTCAGTAGTAGTAGGTGTTGTCTTAGTTTCATTAGTAGTAGGTGTTGTCTTAGTTTCAGTAGTAGTAGGTGTTGTCTTAGTTTCAGTAGTAGTAGGTGTTGTCGTAGTTTCAGTAGTAGTAGGTGTTGTCTTAGTTTCAGTAGTAGTAGGTGTTGTCTTAGTTTCAGTAGTAGTAGGTGTTGTCTTAGTTTCATTAGTAGTAGGTGTTGTCTTAGTTTCAGTAGTAGTAGGTGTTGTCTTAGTTTCAGTAGTAGTAGGTGTTGTCGTAGTTTCAGTAGTAGTAGGTGTTGTCTTAGTTTCAGTAGTAGTAGGTGTTGTCTTAGTTTCAGTAGTAGTAGGTGTTGTCTTAGTTTCAGTAGTAGTAGGTGTTGTCTTAGTTTCAGTAGTAGTAGGTGTTGTCTTAGTTTCAGTATTAGTAGGTGTTGTCTTAGTTTCAGTAGTAGTAGATATTGTAGTTTCAGTAGTAGTAGGTGTTGTCTTAGTTTCAGTAGTAG
>NC_137821.1:11219146-11396646 GCF_963921795.1 Nannobrachium achirus | reverse complement strand
TGCGTCTCCACTCCAGTGAGCCCGACTGTGGTTGTCTGCAGCCTGCTGCAAAATCTCCGCAGATTTGTCTGTCTGACCGTCTCGTTGTACAATAGATCTAGTGTAGCCACCTGCATCTCCGCACAGCTGTCTGTGCTCTGTACATAATGCATTGACTCGACTGCATTCGCTTCCTGACTACGGAGTCCACCGAGGCTCAAACATCACCGCATTTTGCGTTGCGCGTTAACTTTGACAGGCTTAGAAAAATCATATTTTTATTGGCATGATCATGACGGGCCGCACAGACATGCGGAAAGGGCCGCATGCGGAAAGGGCCGCATGCGGCCCGCGGGCCGCGGGTTGAGTAGCGCTGGTATAGATAATTACTCCCAGTCAGCACGGCCACATGGGTCCCATATGATTTCCTTTGGTGGGCCCCGACTAGGCAATTTTATATGGGTCCCAGTTGGGAGCTACCTGTATTTGCCCATGAATGCCTTTAGTGTGTTTTACCAGGGCCTTACGTTGGCCCCAAATAGGCAATTATATGTGGGGCCCATGTGTGCCCCTTATGGTATAAATGTGTGATCCAAATGGGCTTGCCTGTGGGATTCACATGGGCCCGACCTGTCTTAGCACATATGTGCTAGAAGTGGGTTCGGCCTTAGGTGTGCAATGGTTCCTTTGAAAATATGATTTCCAACGTGGGTCCTAATCAGATTGAAATGGTAGACTAAGCATTGTAATATACGGCGTCTAACCTCGTAGTAGTTGTTGTGTTCATCCAGACAGCCACAAGTCTCCAGTTTGACACAACAGCGTCCCTTAAAGACGTAGCCCGGCTTACAGAAGCAGCCACTAATGCTGGATCCTGAACAGTTGGTGGAGGGTTTCTGACAGCTGGGAATACACGCTGGACCACACTCTATGTACTCAGCATTAGGAGGACACGTTACTGTGGGAGAAAAACATCAGAGTCAGAAAATGGAATAAATGCTTTGTAAATGAGTTAGAAAAGAGAAAACAACAAAAGGAATCTATAATGATTTTATAATCAATCTATAAGGAATTTATAACATTCAAATATTTTATACTGACAATGTTTGTTTATTTTCAAACTTGTGCCTGACATGTTTGGTTTTGGTGTAATTGGTCCAAGAGTTGGAGGTGCAGGTGTAGTAGGATCTGAAGGTTATCTTTTTTAGCACTTATAATGTATTTCCCGTTTTGGTTTGACGTTTCGGAAAAGAAACATTTCCCTATAGCCTTTTATCCCTGCATTTCTCTCTTTTACTTTTACTAGATGCTTTGTCTATGATGAGGAAGCGGCAACATTGGGATTGTTAAATGTGACAGGGTATCAACCACATAGCAACTGTTTCCTCCATGGGAACATCAGAATATTACCTTTAAACTAGCCTTTGTAGATGTAATCATGATTAAGTAACTGCATTGCCTAATGAAAGTAACTCATAAAAGACTTCACACTGGGTGTGATTTTTTACATTGGGTCATGGCATTTTATATACGGGCAGATACATTTAGAAATATTGTCATTTGTTTCTCGGGGTGAAGTATTGTCAATCATCCTCACCTGTGTCGTTGTCGTCGTGATGGCCGATTTTCAGGATCCACTTGGTGTCATGGCCATCGTGATGGCCAATGCTCAGCTCCGCCTTGGGGTCGTGGTCATCGTGATGGCCAATGCTCAGCTCCACCTCGGGGTTGATGCTCAGCTCCAACTCGGTGACGTTTGCATCGTGATCGCCGATGCTCAGCTCCAACTCTATTTCGAGACTCAACTGATAATGAACTCTGTCAGTGCTAACCTCACACACACAGAAGAGGACAAACAGCAAGACACGGCAAGCCTTCATCCTGAAACGCAATGAATGTTGAGACAGCATGCAGCCATCCTATATACACTCACCGACCCCAAAAGGAACAAGGCATTTTCAATGTGCTGGAGGCTCTCATGTAACATGTACCATGTTGGTAGAGCAGCCTCTATAATGGGATATTACGCAATTACACATCCTCCTTCTGAATTAAACAATAAAAAGCCTAAAGCTTTGCACTGTACGGGAAATGTATCAACCTGAGATGCATTTCCTTAAGCTGTTACTGTACATTTGTGAAACAATTGTTGATTGTTTGATGGGGACATCGATATGTGGTGAGATACGTTATGTATTCAGGGAAGCCCATCAACCAGGATGAAAGCCACTGGCATTAACCAGTGTTCGTACGTGGAGTGATATACTAATGTGTGTCTGTGAGCCTGTTGAATGTCCAGTAATATTTGGTTTTAAAGAGAGGATAGACACAGAGGAAGGCCGTCTGTGTGTGTGTGTGTGTGTGTGTGTGTGTGTGTGTGTGTGTGTGTGCGTGCGTGCGTGCGTGCGTGCGTGCGTGCGTGCGTGCGTGCGTGCGTGTGTGTGTGATCTATCTCTCTTTCTACCGTAACTATATGTCACATGTAACTCTGACATCATGAATTAAGTGTCAGTTTCTTTGTTCACATTTTGGAGACACGTTTGATACGTTGATCTGGATAAGACTGTTAACATTTAAAGGAGTCGCTACTTGTGTTGGAGGACAGAATGGACATTTAAATGTGTTGTTGTGGAGGACAGGATGGACATTTAAAATCTTTTGTTGTGGAGGACAGAATGTACATTTAAAGGTCATGTTGTGGAGGACGGGATGGACATTTAAAGGTCATGTTGTAGAGGACAGAATGGACATTTAAATGCGTTGTTGTGGAGGACAGAATGGACATTTAAAGGTCCTGTTGTGTAGGACAGAATGGACATTTAAAGGTCATGTTTTAGAGGACAGAATGGACATTTAAAGGTCATGTTGTGTAGGACAGAATGGACATTTAAAGGTCATGTTTTAGAGGACAGAATGGACATTTAAAGGTCATGTTGTGGAGGACAGAATGGACATTTAAAGGTCATGTTTTAGAGGACAGAATGGACATTTAAAGGTCATGTTGTGTAGGACAGAATGGACATTTAAAGGTCATGTTTTAGAGGACAGAATGGACATTTAAAGGTCATGTTGTGGAGGACAGAATGGACATTTAAAGGTCATGTTGTAGACGACAGAATGGACATTTAAATGCGTTGTTGTGGAGGACAGAATGAACATTTAAAGGTCATGTTGTAGAGGACAGAATGGACATTTAAAGGTCATGTTGTAGAGGACAGAATGGACATTTAAATGTGTTGTTGTGGAGGACAGAATGGACATTTAAAGGTCATGTTGTAAAGGACAGAATGGACATTTAAAGGTCATGTTGTGTAGGACAGAATGGACATTTAAATGCGTTGTTGTGGAGGACAGAATGGACATTTAAAGGTCATGTTGTGTAGGACAGAATGGACATTTAAATGCGTTGTTGTGGAGGACAGAATGGACATTTAAATGTGTTGTTGTGGAGGACAGAATGGACATTTAAAGGTCATGTTGTGGAGGACAGAATGGACATTTAAAGGTCATGTTGTGGAGGACAGAATGGACATTTAAAGGTCATGTTGTGGAGGACAGAATGGACATTTAAAGGTCAAATTGTAGAGGACAGAATGGACATTTAAAGGTCATGTTGTGGAGGACAGAATTGACATTTAAAGGACAACTTTAGTTTTTTACAACAAGGGTTCATATTTTAGATTGTAATTAGAGAAAAGAAAAAGTGAGAGTTAAAATGTTTTCATTTGCTTCGTTCTATTGTTTTATCGCGTTCACCGTGCTAAAATGTGGGGCATACGTACGCATGGGGGCATGCGTACAAGTGGCTCAATATGTCTTTTTAGACACAATAAGCCAGCAGTTTCTTTATTGCTATTTACAGTAACACTTCTAGCCCCAATAAGTCACATCCAACCATGAAAGGTTGCGTTGTATCTTGGGAATGGGCTTATTCTGTGTAAAATGACATATTTAGCCACTTGTACGCATGCCCCCAACCACTGAAATAAGAATCTCTAAAACAATAGAAAGAAGTAAATGAAAACATTTTTTATATTCTTTTATATTCTTTAAAGTTATACCATGTAACTTTTTTTATAAAACAAATCTTAAAATGGTCCTAACTGTTAAATCGCTAAAGTTTTAGAACCCCCACTCCGTTATTTTCAGCTTCAAAAGCCTTCTCTTTATATGTTTTCTATGAGCCGTGAGGGGGGGAGAATTTCGCGGCAAAATGAAGTCATCATACTACCGGCCAATCACAGCGAGGGTTATACACTGCCGGCCAATCACAGCGCATCTTGGAGTGGGGTCGCTAGGGCGGCCATATTTGTAGTCTCCCGTGTGTCTCTATATTCGGGTTCACGGTGAGGAGTGTTATCTCCGGAATGGCTGAACGCACAGGAACCAGGGACCCCTCAAAAGATAGATCTCGGCGAGGTGGAGGCAGACGCGGGGGTGTGAGAACCGAAAAACGGCCGAAAGACGCAGACGCGACCGAGGTTTGCTATAGAGCTACTGACCACAAGTTGAGCAACTTACACAGTATAGCTTTAATTACAATCTAAAATATGAACCCTTGTTGTAAAAACCTAAAGTTGTCCTTTAAAGGTCATGTTGTGGAGGACAGGATGGACATTTGGAGTCCATGGAGACCAATCAATGCATCCAGTTTCCTCCTGTCCAGAAGTTTGTTCCTTTATATTTGTGTGGAGCATTGGACCAGTGGTTCTTAACCTTTTCAGGCCATGACCTCCCAAAATAATCAAATTAAAACAGGGGACCGCCCAACCCTGACAAGCACTTGGAATGTAAGAGTTGAGGCATTTTGACCCGGTTCCACAGATAAATATTGTAAAAATATTGTAAAAGCTCACAACGCCTTGCATTGCGAGGCGCTGTGAGCTTGTAGATCTGCTATTTAATTACATTTTTGGAGTGATAACTTTGGTTTGAAAGCGAGGATAGATACAGGCGAAGGCCTCATACTCTCTGTCGTCAGTGTGTGTGTGTGTGTGTGTTTGTGTGCGCTCGCGTGCGTACGTGCACGTTGATCTATCTATCTTCTTACCGTATCTATCTATGTACGGTATGTCACATGTAGTCCAGAACTCTGTCCTCATGAATTAAGTATCCGTTTCTTTGTTCACATTTTGGAGACACATTGATCTGGCTGACTGTCAACATTTTTTTTTTTTTTTTTTTTTATCCCACAATTTTGTAACCCATTTTTTCACCCAGTGCCAATTGCCTATGTAATCCTAGGCTCTGCTCTCCCTCTGCCGCGCCTGGGGAGACAACGGACTGACCTCATGCTTCCTTCCATGCATGAGGAGTCCAAGTTGCTTCTTTTTAGGGAGATTTCCCTGGTTTTGGACATAGCGCGTGGAAGGAATACGTTATTCCAACCAGTTCCTTTCCCCTCTATCAGGCACCCCAGCTGGCCAGGGGGAGGCATTATTGAGACCAGGATTACGTGCATGTTTTTGTGAGGGTATCTACCCTAGGATCGAGATACGGGGAGAACATGCAAACTCCACACAGAAAGGCCCTATCGCCAACCCCACCTAGGGTGTGGGCGCTGATGATGCAGAGGGAGGATCAGCAGCATCCCCCGGCGGGAATCGAACCCAGGACCTTCTAGCTGGGAGGCGAAGCGCTAACCACTGCGCCACCGTGCGCCCTGACTGTCAACATCTTGATGATGACAATGGACATTTAGAGAAATGGATTAATCACAAAAGACACAAAGGCTTGTCGTGATAATGGGGGCAGCTCGTATCAATGGGCTAGTGGGGCGTAGCCCTCCCTGTCTTATGGAGGGAAAAAAATAACGTATTATTATGTTTTAGAAGTGATAATTTTATAAGCTGGGGCTGAAATGTGGGGGCTGAAATGTGTCAGCCCAAAGGACACGCCCAGGCCTGCAACGTCCTGCACACATTCTCACATAATTATGTGGGCCCTGACAGTAAATCTAGCCAAGACAAAAATCATGGTATTCCAAAAAAGACAAAACCGCCTAAACCAACAATTCTTTCTAAATACCACAGCACTAGAACACACAAAAACTATACATAACTTGGCTTAAACATCAGTAGCACAGGAAACTTCAACAAAGCTGCAAAACAACCTGAGGAAAAAGGTGAGAAGGGCTTTCTATGCCATCAAAAGGAACGTTAAGCTAGATATCCCAATACAAATCTGGCTAAAGAAGATACTAGACTCCGTTATAGAACCCATCTCCCTCTATGGCTGCGAGATCTGGGGTCCCCTTGCCAACCAAGAATTTTGCAAATTTATACTCCACACCCAATGGAAAACAACAAGCAATGCTTGCAGGGCAGAATTAGGACGATACCCACTCATTATAAAAGTAAAAAAGAGAGCATTTAAATTATATAATCACCCAAAAGAAAGCAATCCAGACACACCCCATAACATAGCCCTCAACCACAGTGAAAACCTACAGGGTTGTCCCCTCAGTCAGCTGGCCCAGGGACTCTATGCACAAACAGAAGCACAACTACCAAACGGAAAACACTCTGGACCAAACCAGATTATAAGAAAACAAAAAGAAAGCTACCTAACTAGTAAGGGAAAGTTAGCCGAGTGCTGGACCAATCTGGGAACTAAATCATTACCAATAGCTTTCTTCACAAATGTGTTCATAAAGGTGTCTACTATCACCTCTGAACTTTTTCAATCACAACTCTCTAGAGAAACTTCGTGGGAGCCAATCAAAGTTGGGGGTATCCCGAGGGCCTGGCATTAAAGGGGGAACATTTTTAAATGGCCAACATGAGCGTATGAGGTGTGTAATTAGGGTATTTTTGAGCTGCTGAGTAGACCCATGAGTAGCATGGGTGTAGTGCAAAAAATGATTTTTTTTACATGTTAATCACAGAAGACTCTTTAAGGCCAGTGAGTTTCAGGTGGAAAAAATGTAAACTTCTACCTTTTCCGTTCAAATGAAAATGCAAAATGGGTAAAAATGACCCGAACAGAACTTAAGGGTTAAGCTGCCTGTCTTTGATGTTTGGGTAGTTAGTTTAACATTGCTAGTCAACGTGGCTGCCTGCCTGTGTGTGTGTGTGTGTGTGTGTGTGTGTGTGTGTGTGTGTGTGTGTGTGTGTGTGTGTGTGTGTGTGTGTGTGTGTGTGTGTGTGTGCGTGTGCGTGTGCGGCCTACAGTAGTGTCATTGCTGTAACTTGGTATCTGGAATGTGCTGTTGCTGAAGGGTGAACTATGACCCGCATAGTAGTAATATAATGGGATGCTGTTGATGTATGACGCTGTATGATGTATGCTGCAGGGTGAACTATGGGTAGCATATAGAAGGGATGGGACGATATGAAAATCTCATATCACGATTATTGTGACAAAAGAAATCACGATTTACGATATTATCATGATAGTCAAAGTCCATTATCCTGGGGTGGAACATTTGCCAAAAAATAGCAGATCTACAAGCTCACAACGCGTCACGTAACACGTTGTGAGCTTGTAGATTGGCTATTTTTGAAGCGGTGAAAACCGCTTCCAATGAGTGGCTTTGTGTGTCCCACGCCCATATATGGTAATTTCAGTCCAGAATGAACAGGTTTTTTCAAAAACAAAATGTGTGTTTAATGTCCATATATGGTCATCTCAGTCCAGAATGAACAGGTTGTTTCTGTCCCGTACGTCCAGAATATCAGTCCAGAATGAATAGGCTTTTTCAAAAAGCAAAATGTGTGTCCCATGTCCATATATGGCCATTTAAGTTCAGAATGAACAGGTTTTATCTGTCCCGTCCGTCCGTCCGTCCGTCCGTCCGTCCGTCCGTCCGTCCGTCCGTCCGTATGTGTGTAGTGTCCGTCCCGGTCTGATGATTGGATACTTTGAGGATTGGTCAAGCTTCACATGACAATTCGGCCCTCCAGATAAAATCATTAATTCATTCAGAATATAAAGAATGTATAGATCACAGAGTTCATAACTCTAGAACACATAGAATAAAAGTTCACCGCTTCACTTCGAACCAAGGTTTCATTTTATTTTGCAAAGACATCTGATAGAGAGGGAAAAAAAGACTATCAAGTACGTATATTATAAGTACCATTTACCAATTCTAGAGGGTTTAAATGGTACCGGATATGCAGCTCGGCAAATAAAAGCTGAATTGATTCCAATGCATGACGGAGGACGATATCGCGATAAATCAAATGTCCACGATACGATTATCGTGAGTGTTTTCTATCACGATAAATGATAATATTGCGTATCGTCCCATCCCTAGCATATAGTATGGATGGATTCCACCCAAAATCTCCACAAGCCACTGCATAATACACACCCTCCTTCTGAATAAAACCACACAGAAAGCTTTGTCCACTTATATAATATTATGAACCTGAGATGCATTTCCTTAAAGAAGTAGTTTACCCCAAAACGACTTTTTTTCTATTGATTACTCAAAGAACGATCGCAAGTGACGTCTTCCAGGTGAACGTGGCGTCTAAACAAGACATACGATCTGTTGGTATCAAGTATAGAAAAATCAAGACACTTCAAGCACTTTTAACACTTCCCTGCTCTTTCCCTGAACTGATTCAGTCTGATTCTGTATCCATTGTTCCCCGATTAAACAAACAAACAGGTACGGATTTGTCCCTGATTTCTTGGCGAGTTGGCGATGGCAGATACAAAGTTCTTAAATGATTTACACATACAAAAAGAATTACACATTTTAACGTGTCTGACCATGAAACCTTGAGCTATATATTAGTGGGCAATACCAGAATTATCCAGCAGAGCACGATATAACACCCCCATGTCATCTGCTTCAGCTGCTTAGCTGAAAATCCAGTGGCCCCCCTGCAAGGACAGGGGTGGGGGCCCTTTCACCACAGTGTAGCCTATGACATCACTTTAAAAAGAGTGCTTGCTTCAATATGAATGTGCAAACACGAAATCGGATACAATCAAATATGTTTAATAGTCCAAAATACAAATATGCTGCCTGCATGCAGCCACTAACACAATTGTGGGACCAATTTGCACAGCACTGCACTGCAGCCAATATAACACTGAGTCTGTCACAGTAAATAACCGCTATTTATTTGTATTTTTCTTTTTCTTTTCAGGTTTTTCTTCTTAGGACTGCTATTGATGATGTTATCCTATATGCAAAGTACTGGGTTCTATCCATCTGTCTTTCAATGTTATATGAGATAGGCATATACTTTTTCCTATGCAACCTTCGGACGGATACATTCTTGAATCAATGATTCAAACAGACAAATGCCCGACAGTCCAGGACGTTGAAACTATTTGCAGCCATTTAACACTTGAAAGTTGAAACTTCTACCATGCCAGTGTAGGTGGTAGGGCATTAACCAAACTCATTACTCAAGTGGACTCCCACCAGGGAAAGTCGAAGTTGAAAAAGAAAAAAGAAAGTCAGCTGTGCATGCGCTCTCCACTCTCACATTGATAGGCTGGACAGCAATGACTGCAGTCAGAAGTGGTAACAGTAGCCACCAACTTTATCCTGTTGGATCCAACATTAGGCCTATATAGGAATTAAGATTATTATTATTCAATGCTGCCCTGGTTGCAGTGGAATCTATAATATTAACATCAAAACAAAAGCCATAATAAGGGAGAAATGATCGCTATTCTATGAAGCCCAGATGTGAGTAATTGTTCTGGTTTTGTCCCCCGTTCACGCCGTCAATGTGATGATGTCATCAAACGATAAAGTTGACTTCAACCTCAGTACTATGAAACATGATAGCCTTTTCAAATGAGTAGCTTTAATATTTCTGGTTGACAACCATTATTTTCCCAATAATTCCATATGCAGCAGAGCCCTGTTTGTGCATTTTACTGTATCTGATATAAAACTATTACATTTGATTCACACTTATAATTACTCATACACAAAGGCTATGTATAGTATAACAAAAGTCTTCACTGTTATCAACAGCCATGAAGACGCTGTACGCTGTCTGTCTGTGTTACCGACCATTCAATAAAGTTTTGAAAAAGAAAACAAATCCCAAAGGCTATCACGATATGCCACGGCATTCTCAGGCCGACCATATTTTCCACCTACACCGTCCTGCACTCTTCACAAATCAGCACCATGGACAGCGAAAGGAAGTTCTGAGGTGAGAGAAAAAGAAAAAAAAGAGAAGCTGTGTATTATTATTCTGACTGAGGCAGCCAAAGTAGCGCATCAAACAATTCACAGTGAGCGCTGTATCTCTGCAGGCACATAGGAGCTACTTGTGTGTGTGTGTGCGTGTGCGTGTACGTGTGTGTGTGTGCGTGTGTGTGTGCGTGTGTGTGTGTGCATGTGTGCATGCGTGTGTGTGTGCGTGTGTGCGTGCGTGTGTGCGTGCGCGTTTGTGCGTGCGTGTGTGTGTGTGCGTGTGTGTGTGTGTGTGTGTGTGTGTGCGCGCTACACATCTATACAAGCACAAAACAGACTACAAATAGGCCGCCTAACACTAGGCCTTTATTTGATTTGATTAGGCCTAAATTCATAATATATCCAAAATGTATTCTTAGCTTTAATAAGGTTTGGTCCTTCCCTCCTTGCATTCTTCTCAAATTCCTTTACGTCTCCTAAATCCAACTGGCTGAGAGAACTGCCAATCCCGACAGTCTTCTCAGATATGTCTTTATGAGTTTCAATTCACGTATGTTATCTTCATTGTTTATCTTGGACATCGTGAAATGTAAAAGAACGTAATTTGTGTTGAACAACTCACAGGCTCATTATTATCACTTGGCCTGGTTAAAGAAGGAACAATATTGACTGGTTGAAATGACTGCAGGTGCACTGGAAACTTTTCAAGCCTTTAGGGGCCTCTTTGTGGTTAAGCATTTCCTGTGTTTGAAGTACATACGCTGTGTACGTGACATATAGCCTGTGGTTTTGAGAAGTTAAGATGCCTTGTTCTGAGAAAATGTAGCGTACATGCCATGTCAGCGCATTCTGCATACCTCAGATATGGCCATGTCTGAAAAAGATGCAAAATAAGTTCCTGAGATCGAACCACCGTATATAAGGGCTCACTCAAGAGCATCTTTTAGGCTTTTTGGGGGATTTTTGGAGGACACGGAGGGCCTATGCCCTGCCGGGGTCCTCTGCCCCTTTGCGCTCTTTTTGGGGGATTCTTCTCTTGCACCTTGCTCAGATCTCAAGCAGTTGGTTCCACATGGAGGAAGGTAAAATTGACTTACATTAAAATTAAATTATTTTGAGATTAAGCCTATTTGGCGTTAAATATTATACATTTTTGGGAACTATCAAATTTAGACTGGCCTGTAACTAAGGCTAAATCTATGGGAACCTCCTGCTATTAAATCTAAATTTGGAATTATTTTAGAACAAGCCTAATTTAAGGCATTGGTAAATCCTGATTGATTTATTTTCTATTCTTTTTGTATTTGCATTTGTATTGTTAAATACACATGTGTAATACCACTGAGCGAATAAAAGGAAGCTTTTAAACTTCCAAAAAGCCTCATTTTCTGAATGTTATAGTGCTGTAAGGATACATTGACTTGGTCTTCTTTAGGAGGAGAAGCAATACCCATCTGTGAGTATATTAATTCCACACAGCTGTTACATTACTGATAAAAGCTCACACTTCATATTTTTAGTTTTTAGTAGTGAGCATCAGTACGTTAGTCTGGACAGAGTAGGACAGGTCGTCTCGTAAGAATCTTTTGAGGACCTTAACGGTCTTATCTGTGACATAGAAAGTGTACATCGTGAGGGTTAAGGCTCTAACCATTTTTCTGTGGTCGGGGACCACCTGTCCGAAATGTAATTTACTATACCGCTTTCAGGGGAGAGCGGTACGGTCAATGTTACGGTCAATACTGTTACGGTCAATACTATCAGTCAAGTTCTCCTCGAAAATGACGTCATTTATCTATCAGTCAAGTTCTCCTCGACAGTACAAAGGCAGGGCCCTTAGCCAATGAGGTGCAGCCAAAGGGTAGATCTTTGTGCCCATACATGGTGTTACATGCGAGCCCACACTGTTTCGTAGGAACAGTTTAGAAACAGTTAGAAAATGATCTCTCAGCACTTGCCAAGGTGACTGGTAGGGTTAAAATAGCCCCATATAGAACATCACCCTCCGCTGCATACTGTTGTGCTCCGAGAAGAGGTCCTACGGTGGCAGGGTTCCCCAATAGGCGGCCCGCGGGCCATTTGCGGCCCGCGGGGGGCTACTGTCAGCCAGGCCCCCCACCAATAATAACACCCCAGTAATAATGGTGGTATAAGAGCAGCAACAACACTAGTATATCGTCGTTGTCAGGTGGAAACCCGTATCTCCAAATCTGTACGTTCTTTCGCAAAGGAAAGCCCTGCTTCATCATTCAAGCCGTCTCACAAAAGTAGTGAAAACAGCAGATCTACAAGCACACAACGCCTCGCACCGCGAGGCGTTGTGTGCTTGTAGATCGGCTGTTTTCAATAGTTTAAATCATTTTTAAAATGATATATGCAAAACGAACGGTTTTGGACAAAAGATTTTCACCCGACAACGACGATATCTGAACTGTCGCTGGAGTAGCGGGAACGCCACCGATGTCCTCTGCAATGCTGTGGCCCTCGGCTTGGTACCCTAGACACTTTTTTGGACACTGCTCCTACACATTTTGCTCTCAAATCACGCTGCGACCTGACGGTCGCTTATCTCCTGATTAGGGAGTCTTACTGGTGTTTTCAGGCTTATAGTGGATAAGCAAAAGCTAAAGATTTGCCATATTCAGAGAATGAGTAGCTATGTGTGCTATTGTTTGTTTATCTGATTGCACTATATTTGGAACATTGTTTAAAAATCAAACCTCGGTTCGGTTCGAAGTGAAGCGGTGAATTTTTATTCTATGAGTTCTAGAGCTTTGAAATCTGTGTTCTAGATCTATACATTCTGTGTTCTAGATCTATACTTTCTATGTGCTTTAGTTCTATACTTTTATGAATTCTGAATTCTGAATGATTTTGTCTGGAGGGCCAAATTGTCATGTGAAGCTTGACCAATCCTCAATTCTGCATGCACGGGACATGTACGGGACAGACATTCTCACTCCTTGAGAATCTATGGGAATCCTCAAAAAAAAAAGTACGGGACAGACAAAGCCACTCCTTGGAAGCGTCTTTCACCGCTTCAAAAAAGTAAGAAAATAAAAGAGCAATGTGATGTACAGGACATTTATGCTGTTACAACTACCCCGCCTAGTGGACAGACTGGACACAGATATAACCAGTCATGTAGTTGGCCTATAGGCCTATATGCATTATGCAGCCAGAACTCTGTATAAGCTATAGATGGTGAATAAAGCCCTTGGATTGAAAGCACGTCGTTGTACTTTGGTATCAGAACAAACATCATAAACATTACACCATATCCCCCAAAAGAGAGGTGATTTGACAACAAACGTTTTGCCTATGTTGAAGACTGATGCAATGTTATTGTTTGACATGCAGTAGGCCTACCTGTCTTTAACATTACACCACAATATAAGTATTAGATAAATCTCCACTGACACTTTGCTTCATGTTGCTTTGTTACTCTCTTAGTATAAAGACACTACACTAATTCATGTTTTGTTACTCTCTTAGTATTACTGTAGAAACAAACTACCGTAATTCATGTTTCTTTGTTACTCTATTACTGTAGAACTGCCTATTTCTCTCTATTACTTGTACAAGGTGCTGCAGTGAAGAGGAGAGAGAGATGACCATCACTATATATTTAAAACAGAACTGTTTGTGTACTTTTGACTCCACTACATTTCCAGGAAGGGACACAAATATATTCTAATGTCATGAGTACCTATTTCAAACATAGTGAAAACAGTGGATCTACAAGCTCCCTTGCCTGGTTAATAAACCAGACTGCACTCAACACCACCCCCTGGTGGTAGTGGTGTTGTAGTGAAGTCTGGCCCTCCACATTAAATAAGCTTTTTCCACTAGTCCGATGAAAGGGCTAGCCAATCAGGGCTGTAGGCTTGGGGCACGTGGTGGGTGGTGTCCTGGTTCAAAACCATTCAGCCAATCAGGCGAGTCTGTGTGTATACAAACATATGCCCCCCTCCACTCTAATTACAGACATCAAACAGGTCGTAGTCTTTGATGCTTTCATTGACTAACGAGCTATTGACACTCGTATGGCTCAATCAATTACCGCAGTTCAAAACCCCTTTGAAGTTCAAAGGGAGCAATTAAGAGCTCTTGTTAGGCTTTAGCCCCCCCCCCCCCCCTAACATTACACCACAATTTAAGTATTAGATAAATCTACACTGACACTTTGCTTCATGTTGCTTTGTTACTCTTAGTATTACTGTAGACACTACACTAATTCAGGTTGTTTTGTTACTCTTAGTATTATTGTAGAAACAAACTAATTCATGTTTCTTTGTTACTCTATTACTGTAGAAACTAAACTAAGAACTACAAGGTGCTGCAGAGAGGAGTCATGGTTGTACATTGAGTGTTATGATTATTATTCTAAATGTACTTCATCAATAGTGTGTGTAACCTAAACTATTATGAGCTAACTTGACTCTGTCCCTGAGAGTGTTCCTCCTATGTAGGAAAATACCTTTCAAAGGATAAAATGATAAATGGACTGAATTTAATTTATATAGTGCTTTTCTCAGTGTACTTCACAGCCAGCCATTCATACGCCGATGGCAGAGGAAAGCATGTGTAGCAGGGTGGGCGTTGGCTCCCACTCTGCTCATGCCCCATTCTCCTCCCACTAATCAGCAGGTTGATTTCCTGCAGTATTTAATAAGCAGCACACTCTTCAGGGGTCTCCCAGAAGCTGGCCTGTAGCTAGCCATGCTTTCCCACAGTATGTCCTTGTAAGTTGGAACTAAGGCTGGCCTATGAGGCTTCAGCAGTATATTGTACAGCAGGGGTGCCCACACTTTTTTGATGTGAGATCTACTTTTAAAATGACTAGTTTAACATGATCTACCCATCCAAAATGTTTTAGCTGAGGGACTGAGGGGGGCTTTGGAATAGCAGCACTGGTGTTACATTTTAGGCAAACACACTTACTGTAAGGGGGAAATAAATGGGAAATACTGGGGGAAATGTCATCCCATTCTGTATGGTAGTGGTAGGTTTTGGGGTTCTTTGTAATGCTACTGACTCTTGAACAAAGCATTGCATTGGAGGTTTGCCTACTTTAGAAGCCATGAAGGGAGCTGACAGGCCCTTCTTGATGTCATATTGACATATTCGTTTTTTTTATATTTTAATTATATATTTTTAGAGGCATGTCATGTGGTCTACTGCACACCCTTGGTGATCTACTGGTAGATCACGATCTACCTTTTGGGCACCCCTGTTGTACAGGTATGTGCTTTCTAGCTGTTAAAACAATCACACTTATATTGTGTGGGCTTTAACTTGGCTGTTTTGTTGTCATTTAATAGTTCTGGCTGCTACAAACAGTCCTGAATTGTTTGCTCCTGGCACATGGCGCCACGTCACCACACGAGGAAGGTAGGCTGCTTTGGTTCTTCTCTGCAGTCAACCTTTTCAGTTGTCTAGTGGCACTAGCCTATAGAGCATCGCAGCGGAAGTTGATTCCTGGGGTCACTACGTCATTCCCCATTCATTTTCGCCATAGACTTTTACAAAAATATTTATAACAATTATGTTAAGCCTCGAACCAAGCCATCCAGGATGGAGGTGAATCATGACCATATAACCTTTTTTTCTATGAAAAGAACATTTTGAAAATCGCTAAACAAAGGGTAGTTATTAAATGTAGTATATCAAATAATGTAATATTAAAATATGTTTTCACATAGGATCAAAGGTTATATGGTCATGATTCACCTCCATCCTGGATGGCTTGGTTCGAGGCTTAACATAATTGTTGTAAATATTTTTGTAAAAGTCTATGGCGAAAATGAATGGGGAATGACGTAGTGACCCCAGGAATCCACTTCCGCTGCGATGCTCTATAGTAATGTAAAAGTTGTTCTTTCAGTTTGCTACCTTACCTGGTTCCTACCCTTGCGGGCATGGCGACTGTGCACTTTGCCCTGGCAAAGGGGTAAGTTTACAGTCAGTTTCTCTGTTCATGCTTTAATTATTCTTGAATAGTAGGCTAACATTATCATTTCAGGGCCAGTGTGACACTAGCTGCTGCTTTGCCGGATGTACAAATTCCATCGAACGTCAACCAGACACATAGGCCAACTCTAACAAACTCCATCCTGTGAATTGAATGTCCTCTAATTTTGTACTTTTGTAAAACCTGTTTCTGCCTCTTACCTGTACAATAAACCTTGTGAGGGATTAATGTATTCAGGTGGTTCAATATCTCTAAAAACTATTTCCTAGGGTGCAATCCCCTAGGTGGCGTAGTTGGCTACTTTTCAATAAACACCGCCATGCTACCCATGCAAGGCACCAACCTGCACATTGGGAGAAGTGAGGGGTTCAGAGTCTTGCCAGGATGTAGTTAGGTAAAGTTAGCCAAAAGTTAAACCAATCTGGGAACTAAATCAAAATCAATATCTTTCTTCACAAATGTGTTCATAAAGGTGTCAACTATCACCTCTGAACTTTCTCAATCACAACTCCCTTGGGGAACTTTGTGGGAACCAATAAAAGTTGGGGGTATCGGGATACCTGGGCCTGGGATTAAAGGGGATAAAATGAAAAAAATGCCAATATGAGCATATGGGGTGGGTAATCAGGGTATTTTTGGGCTGCTGAAAGACATTGAAAGAAAAGACACATTGAAAGACGGGTGGATAGAACCCAGTACTTTGCATAGGATAACATGATCAATAGCAGTCTTAAGAAGAAAAACGTGAAAAGAATTGGCTGCAGAGCAGAGCTGTGCAAATTGCTCCTGCAATTGTGTTATTGGCTGTATGCAGACAGCATATTTGTATTTTGGACCATTAAACACATTTGATTGTATACGATTTCGTGTGTACACATTCTTATTGAAGCAAGCACTCTTATTACAGTGATGTTGTAGGCTACACTGTGGTGAAAGGGCCCCCACCCCTGTCCTCGCTTGGGGGCCTCAGGATTTTCAGCTACACAGCTGAAGCAGATGGCATGGGGGTGTCTGGGACTGTCTGGGATCGCTCTTTGAGTAATCGATAGAAAAAGTCATTTTGGGGGTGAACTACTTCTTTAAGTAAATGCATCTCAGGTTCATAATATTACATACGTGGACAAAGCTTTGTGTGTGGTTTTATTCAAAAGGAGGGTGTGTATTATGCAGTGGCTTGTGGGGATTTTGAGTGGTAGGGCTATCCATCATACTTATGCTACCCATACTTCACCCTGCAGCAACAGCATCATATTATACTAATATGCAAGTCATTTGTTCACCCTGCAGCAACATCACATTCCAAATACCAAGTTGCAGCAATGACACTACTGTAGTAGCCCTAGTTCCACTGCTCCAGTGAATATTATGTTTGTATGTGCAGATAACTATCACCATTATTGGTGGTGTACTCATAATTTTATGACTGGGATTAATAAAATCCTAAATTAAGGATCACACAAGTATAGCATGTACTTTTTAAACAAAATAAGATCCAGAACCTGACAACTAATGAATAGCTTTGATTATTACAGCTTGAGGTGTAATGCAGCTTATATAGCAGCCAGTGGTACACAGTCTACCGTCTCTCTCTGTCTCTTTCTCTCTCAATTTCAATTCAAGCACAAGCATTCTTATGTTGCCAACAATGTTTATATTTTAATTTTTTTGTGCTTGTTCTTTTGGACTGTACACTACAGTACTCTTTTTCTTTTTCGTACTTCTTTGTAACTTGTAACCTTAAACTGCTGTGCTGCCTCTAGGCAACTGAATTTCCCCCGTGGGATAATAAAGGTATCTATCTATCTATCTATCTATCTATCTATCTATCTATCTATCTATCTATCTATCTATCTATCTATCTATCTATCTATCTATCTATCTATCTATCTATCTATCTATCTATCTATCTATCTATCTATGCAGTATGATATCCTACAAAATACTCTCTAGCTGTCTCCCTTTCCGTATCACTGCTTTTAAAGTGCCACACACACTGTCTCTATGTCTCACATACACTCCCTTTGTCCTCTTCCATGCACCGTGACCGTGCCACCGACACGAACCGAAGCACCGGAACACGGCAATACCCAAAACACGCCAAAACACCAATACCGACGCAAACGCGCGTGGTACAGACATAAATCGAACCCAGGCCGTTGAATTACCTTCAAACCCTCGCTACTGGGTGAGCTAACCAGGCAGCTGAACGACTTTCTATATCTCACTACCTAATCAGAATGGGATACCACATCAATAGTGTGTTTGCATCTTTGTCCATCTGTAACTCCACGTTCAGCAGTTGTTCAATTGTCTAAAAAACAAAGATCAATAACGCCTCTGCCTTGCTGACCATCCACTTTTCCACCTTCAGATGTGTCTCTACTTCTCATAATCCCCAAATGTTTAATTTTTTCCCCAAATTTTGGCCTGGGGCACCACACAGTACACACACTGTGTACGGTTAATATGAAGCAGGCGTGTCTTCTCAGCTGTCAATCACTCACCTCAATGATAGTAAGTGGAAGCTGATTTGGGCTAATCGAAATCAGCCTAATTGGACATATTTGGTGGTTTTCTTGTAACTTCTTGATGCTGTTGCTGCTTTAGATTCCACCAGCATATAAAATGATCACAAACAATCATAATTTAATTTATTTCCTCCATAAGACAGGGAGGGCTAAGCCCCACTAGCTCATTATCACAACAAGCCTTTGTCTCTTTTGTGATCAATCCATTTCTCTAAATGTCCATTGTCATCATCAAGATGTTAACAGTCATCAACATCAACGTATCAAATGTGTCTCCAAAATGTGAAAACTGATACTTAATTCCTGAGGACAGAGTTGCATGTGACATATATAGAGGTAACAGATCCTTTCGCCCGCTTGGCCGTTCGCCCACGGCCATTCCGTCGGTGGGGCTGTACTGTAGTGGAAGAAATATGTAACAAAAATAGGCTAATGTGTTCACTTCCGGCAGAAAGCGTGAAAATTTGCACCTAGGGGTATTTTTGTGCGCCGAATTAAAAAATTGACGGTCCCAAGCACTTTTCCCATGGGATCTGGTGGCTCTAATTCACTTACCATACTAGGGAAAAAAGACTCCCCAAAAAGTATTTTTTAAATAGCATGTGAGGTGTCTATCTAGGGGGTTTTCATGATTCTGAATCCATTGCAAGCATTTGTTTTGCACGAAAAACATTCCTTGGGCAAGAAATGGACCCTACACAACTGTGAAAAGTGATGACTCCTCACTAAACCATAGTTTTGTGGGGTCCATTTCTTGCCCAAGGAATGTTTTTGTGCAAAACAAATGCTTGGAATGGATTCAGAATCATGAAAACCCCCTAGATAGACCCCTCACATGCTACTGAAAGAAGATTTTTGGGGGGTCTTTTTTTCCTAACCCTAACCCTATGGTAAGTGAATTAGAGAAATGTGAATTTGAGAAAAGTGCTTGGGACCATACATTTTTGAATTCAGCGCACAAAAATACCCCTAGGTGCAAATTTTCACGCTTTCTGCCGGAAGTGAACACCTTTTTCACATATTTCTCCCACTAACATAACTGTACAAAATTACAATTTTGAGTTATTTTATTTTTTTTACTTTACTTCAGTATTTCCAATTTGCAATACTTTTACTCCACTACAATTATTTAAAAACGTGGGTTTTAATGTTACGCCGGATAGATGCCCTAGATCAGGGGTCTCAAACTCAATTTACCTTGGGGCCGCTGGAGGCAGAGTCTGGCTGAGGCTGGGCCGCAGCCTCAGCGCACATGCACGCGTGCGCAGCGCGTGCACTAATAAAACAAATTAGTGCATGTGCACTAATTTGTTTTATTATTATACTGTAGTTTCATACCAGTTTAACAACTACTGTATCTATCTCCCCATCAAAGAAATTTAAAAATCAATCCTCAATCCTCTCAAATGTATTTTTTCTTTATTTTTTAACACAAAATAAGATGAACAAGGACCCTGGTGTAAACAAGTTGTGTTTAACTTATGGAACATGTACTGTACTGTTAACTGTACTGTATTATTAACTGTTTTGAGGTTCATATAAAACTTGCAGGCCGCACTAACATTAAACTTTCATATTAAGGTGGGGGCCACAAAATATCGTCTTGCGGGCCGCAAATGGCCCCCGGGCCGCCAGTTTGAGACCCCTGCCCTAGATAGACACAGTAAGGTAAGGTAAACCTCTAGTATAGGCATAAAATATATGGGAATAAAAGGGACATCAAGCCAGAGCGTGATGTCAGAGCTGACAGCACGCATTGGGGCTGACAAATTTTGAGTTATTATTTTTACTTTACTTGAGTATATCAATTTGCAATACTTTTACTCCACTACAATTATTTAAAAACGTAGGTTTTAATGTTACGTTTTAACATTATGCCGGATAGACACCCTGGGCGAACGGCCAAGCGGGCGAAAAGATTGGTATTCTAGATAGATATGGTAGGAAGGAAGATAGATCAACGCGCATGCACACACACACACACACACACACACACACACACACACACACACACACACACACACACACACACACACACACACACACACACACACACACACACACACACACACACACACACACACACAGAGAAGAGAGTATAAGGCTTCCCCTGTGTCTGTCCTCGCTTTCAAATCCATGTATGAACAGTAAACAAGGAAAGAATGCTTTCATCGTTTATACCAGTGTTTCTATACATAAAAACTGGTCAAACATTGGGCAAATCACAGCGCATCGCAACGCAAGGCGTTGTGAGCTTTTAGATAGGGTATTTTTACACTATTTATCTGTGGAACCGAGTCGAAGTGCTTGTCAGGGTTGGGGGGTCCCCTGTTTTAATTTGATTATTTTGGAAGGTCATGGCCTGAAGAAAGTTGAGAACCACTCGTCTATGCTCCACACAAATGTAATGGAACAAACTTCAGGACAGACTGGATGCATTGGTCTCCATGGACTCCAAATGTCCATTCTGTCCTTCACAACATGACCTTTAAATGTCCATTCTGTCCTCCACAACATGACCTTTAAATGTCCATTCTGTCCTTCACAACATGACCTTTAAATGTCCATTCTGTCCTTCACAACATGACCTTTAAATGTCCATTCTGTCCTCCACAACATGACCATTGAATGTCCATTCTGTCCTACACAACAACACATTTACATGGCCAGATGTTAACAGTCTTATCCAGATCAACGTATCAAATGTGTCTCCAAAATGTGAACAAAGAAACTGACACCTAATTCCTGAGGTCAGAGTTACATGTGACTTACATAGATAGTTACGGTAGAAAGATAGATAGATCACACACACACGCGCACGCACGCACGCACGCACGCACGCACACATGTACGTGCGCACAGACACACACGCACGCACGCACACACACACGCACGCACAGACACACTCACAGTATACAGCCTTCCTCTGTGTCTATCCTCTCTGTAAAATCAAATATTACTGGACATTGAACAGGCTCACAGACACACATTAGTATATCACTCCATGTACGAACACTGCTTTATGTCAGTGGTTTTCAACCTGGTCGATGGGCCTCCCTGAATATAACGTGTCGCAACACATATCGATGTCCCCATTTTTTTTAATACTTTTTATCCCAAAATGTTGTAACCCATTTTCACTCAGTGCCAATTGCCTATGTAATCTTGGGCTCTGCTCTCCCTCTGCCGTGCCTGGGGAGACAACGGACTGACCTCATGTTTCATGAGTAGTCCAAGTTGCATCTTTTCACCTGACAGTGGGATTTTCCCCGGTTTGGACGTAGCGCATAGAAGGAACACGTTATTACAACCTTTCCCCTCCATCAGGCGCCCCGGCTGGCCCTAGGAGATGTCCCCATTAAACAACCAACAATTGTATCACAATGTATCAGCTTAAGGAAATGCATTTCAGGTTGACATATTTCCCGTATATACAGTACAAAGCTTTAGGCTATTTATTGTTTAATTCAGAAGGAGGATGTGTAATTGTATAATATCACACTGTAGAGGCAGCTCTACCAACATGTCACATGGCAGCCTCCAGCACATTGAAAATGCCTTGTTCCTTTTGGGGTCAGTGAGTCAATAGGATGGCTGCGTGCTGTCTCAACATTCATTGCGTTTCAGGATGACGGCTTGCCGTGTCTTGCTGTTTGTACTCTTCTGTGTGTGTGAGGTTGGCACTGCAGGAGCCCATTTCCAGTTGAGTCTCGACCGACACGACGACCACAAAACAGAGTTGGAGCTGAGCATCGGCCATCACGATGACGACAAAACAGAGTTGGAGCTGAGCATCGGCCATCATGATGACCAGAAAACAGAGTTGGAGCTGAGCATCGGCCATCACGATGACCACAAAACAGAGTTGGAGCTGAGCATCGGCCATCATGACGACCACGACGCCGAGTTGGAGCTGGGCATTGGCCATTGTGATGACCACGACACCAAGCTGATCATCGGCCATCACAATGACCACGACACCGAGTGGAACCTGAAAATCGGCAACGACACAGGTGAGGATGATTAACAATACTTCACCCCGAGAAACAAATGACAATATTTCTAAATGTATGTGCCCTTATATAAGATGCCATGACCCTCCATCGGAATATAAAAAATCACACCCAGTGTGAAGTCTTTTATGAGTTACTTTCATTAGGCAATGCAGTTACGTAATCATGATTACACCTACAAAGGGTGGTTTAAAGGTAATATTCTGATGTTCCCATGGAGGAAACAGTTGCTATGTGGTATGCGTCAACATTGGGATTGTTAAATGTGACCCTGTTTGCCGCTTCCTCATCATACACAAAGCATCTAGTAAAAGTAAAGAAGGAAAGAAATGCAGGGATAAAAGGATATGGGGAAATGTTTGTTTTCCAAAACTTCAAAAGTGCTAAAATTGATAACCTTCAAATTCTGATCTACTGCACCTGCACCTCCAAAAAAAACTGTATATATTTTTTGCACTGTTTTTTTTTCTCTCTCTTTATATTTTATTTTCTCCTGACTATATCTACTGCATAGTACTGTGTTCTATCCGTCTGTCATTCAATGTTATATGAGATACTTCAATGGTTTCCTGTGTAAATAAGCCAAGTGCTTTTCTAGGATCTCCTTTTAGTTGACCTTGTACCAGTGAACTGTACCATCATGAAACTGTACCCTTTTCTATGCAAACGTCTAATAAAGTCTACAATCCATCAATCCATCCATCAATCAATCAATCAATCAATCAATCAATCAATCAATCAGTCAGTCAGTCAGTCAGTCAGTCAGGCACACCATGTAAGTTTGAAAATAAACAAACATTGTCAGTATACAATGTTATAAATTCCTTATAGATTGATTCATTATAGATTCCTTTTCTCTTTTCTAACTCATTTACAAAGCATTGTATTCCATTTTCTGAGTGTGATGTTTTTCTCTTATCTTGTGACCCACAGTAACGTGTCCTCCTAATGCTAATTACATAGTGTGTGGTCCAGCGTGTATTCCCAGCTGTCAGGAACCCTCCACCAACTGTTCAGGCTCCAGCATTAGTGGCTGCTTCTGTAAGCCGGGCTACGTCTTTAAGGGACGCCGTTGTGTCAAACTGGAGACTTGTGGCTGTCTGGATGAACACAACAACTACTACGAGGTTAGACGCCATATATTACAATGCTTAGTCTACCATTTCAATCTGATTAAGACCCACGTTGGAAATCATCTTTTCAAAGGAACCATTGCACACCTAAGGCCTTCTAGCACATATGTGCTAAGACAGGTCGGGCCCATGTGGATCCCACAGGCAAGCCCATTTGGATCACTCATTTATACCATATGGGGCACACATGGGTCCCACATATAATTGCCTATTTGAGGCCAACGTAAGGTCCTGGTAAAACACACTAAATGCATTCATGGGCAAACACAGGTAGGTCCCAACTGGGACCCATATAAAATTGCCTAGTCAGGGCCCACCAAAGGAAACGATATGGGACCCATGTGGCCGTGCTGACTGGGAGTAAATGATACTGTATAGTGTACATGATCTGTGTCAAGGTGTCATGAACTGAGAGATGAAACTAGACACTCTGTCGAGATGTCAACTGTGTGTGTGTGTGTGTGTGTGTGTGTGTGTGTGTGTGTGTGTGTGTGTGTGTGTGTGTGTGTGTGTGTGTGTGTGTGTGTGTGTGTGTGTGTGTGTGTGTGTGTGTGTGTGTGAGAGAGAGATGAGATATACTTTATTAATCCCTGAGGGGAAATTGAGGCGTTACAGCAGCATAGTGTGACAATACAATAATAAACTACTAGACAAACATTAACGCAACAGACACCATGGACACAAACACACAAGGCCCAGATCAACAAAACTGTACATGAGGGACAAAGAGTTCTTATAAGTGTTCATTGTACAGTCTGATGGCAGCTGGCAAGAAAGAGAGTCTGTATCTCTCTCGGAGGGAGAGTGAGCCTCTGGCTGAATCCTCCTCTCTGCTACTGACTGCAGCCCTTCGATGTCAGTAGCAGAGTGTGTGTGTGTGTGTGTGTGTGTGTGTGTGTGTGTGTGTGTGTGTGTGTGTGTGTGTGTATGTATGTATATATATGGGTGGGTGACGTGACGTAACGTTTTCGCTGTCCTCGGTGTCAAACATGTATAAATAAAAAATATATTTGTCAAAAACCTTCTGAATATTGTGCAGGACATTAAGCTTTATGTGAACTTACTCAAGATTAAAACATTTCATTCCTCATTTCTTCAGAATTTTCAACCAAACATGGCAAAACTCATATGGTGTGACTGTCCTGACCTTGTTTCTCAAAGTGGGAACTTGAATAAAACTAAGAAAAAGAATTGCTAAAAATCATTTCAAAATGAATTTAGGCTAAAAAAACTTCTTCTGTAAGGCTAACATGGGCCTCACACAGAGTGTCGATTATGAAAAAAATATACAGATATAATTAATTTTCAAAAAACTATAGTGGATCACTGGTTAGTTATGATAAAGGACTTTGATAAAGTGAGTAACTTAAGAAAGATGTACTCCATTTTCATTTTATGAACAATTATTTTCATGTCACACCATATGACGATTTTAGGCACAAGTACAACAAACTGTTGAATAAAGTCTGATTCCAATAAAATATCTAAAAACAAAATGTATTTCCATAAGGTTGAGAGTGAGTAGAACAAAAGTAAATAACTTTTATGCCTGCAATTTAAAGTTTTTTTAAAAACACATTTTTTGGGGCGTCACGTCACTGACCCATATATATATATATATATATATATATATATATATATATATATATATATATATATATATATATATGCATATGTGTGTGTGCCTCAAAGGACACGTCACAACTGAAAACAGTACTTGGGCCTCGCTTCGCTGGCTGCCTGGCGCAAGTAATGATTACATTGGATGATAGAGATCAATTCAATTCCATGTATATGTTATACTAAAGACTGACTTCCTGCCCTGTCTTATGTTTATCAGCCTGGAGAGATCATCTTTGGTGACGGCTGCTCCAGACTGTGTCGCTGTGCAGGGAACAACACCTTCGACTGCGTGGATAATTCCTGTGACCCCACAGAAGAGTGTCGTGAGGTCAACGGAGTAGCAGGCTGCTATCCCACAGGATAGCAAAGTGGGAACTTGAATAAAACTAAGAAAAAGAATTGCTAAAAATCATTTCAAAATGAATTTAGGCTAAAAAAAATGTCTATTTGTGAGCCTATATCTTTTCAAAGTCAAAGCATAATGTTTTCAGTCATTTCTGATCAAAAACATTTTGTCCCCCAAACCAAAATCATTTGGTGTGACACTAGTTTGGACAAATTAAACAGGCAATTATTTGGACACCTATTGGCTAGATAGGTCCTTCTTCTGTAAGGCTATTCAGCACTCCCAGCACAACTGCAAGACAGGTGTCTGAGGTGAGTTATGATTTTAACATTTTCATGAAATGCCATCTTGTTGAAACTTTGACAAACTCACCACTTTGGATGTCTGTTGGTGTGACACCTTTTCATTAAAAAAAGCTTAAGTTATTTGAAGTTTTGGTCATATTTCCATGTAGATCTAGGTTGCTTTGTTATAGCTAGCATGCTGTTAGCATGCTAATGTGTACATAGTAGCCTCAAGGTAAACCTAAATGCAGAAAACGTAATATGGTGTGACACTTAATCATAATGGTGTGACATGTCTGCTTGTCACGCCATATGACTTGATTGTCACACCATATGATTTATACTGTATTTAACTACAGATATAACAATAAATAACAAAGTTCCATGTTTCTTTTGTACTTTTAAACATTTATTTTAAACATTTTTACATAAAATGTAATTTAGCTTCATTCAGTGATACTTCAAATTCATCAGACAGAGCAGAAACCCCTTCACAGAAACCTTAACATATTGTTTCAATCTAAACAATATTTTCTCTTTGTCTTAAACTATACATTCCATTTTCTTTTGTCAGCTGGAAAATGACAAGTGCTGAGAGAACGAGAAAGTACAGGGAGAAACTAAACAATGACCCAGCAAGGAGAGAGGAGCCAAAGGGGCGAGACTGCATTTTCTACGAAGAGCAGGAGGTTGTCTGTGGCATAGCAGAACCGCAACAAGGCAGCCGGTTTGCTACCCTCACCAAATACGACTGGCTGATGTACAATACAGTCTAAATGTATAATCTAATCTGATCTAATACTTTTGTACTTTCACTCTCTGGACTGGACAGTGGACAGTGTTAAGGTAGGACCCGAGACAAAACTAGCGAAAATAGCTGATCTACAAGCTCTCAACACGTTGTGCTGCAAGAGCTTGTAGAAGATCAGCTATTTTCGGAGTTGCGCAACCCAGCACTCTTTAGCTAGTGGAGATGTGGTGTAATGTCATGATTCCTAATTACATTTGTTCAACACAAAATGCTGTGTTCAAGTTCAGGAGACTTCGGAAAAAAGCAGTTTACCTGAATGCTGAGTTCTGTTTCCACTAATTGATGTTAATAAAATGTTGCCTTCAATGCCTTGGCTCCAAGTGTGGCTATGCGCCTTATTGTCCCTTTAGGATCCTTCTGCCGTGGGCCGGCAGAAGACTTAGGTGTGCGTAGCATTCCTGTGCACATCCTCATCATCCATCTACTACTACAATTCTTTCTTATCCCATGTTAAAGCCCTACAATAATATCCTGTTCAGAAATATTAAGGCCATGTTATCCTGGGTAATTGTTTAATCAATCAGTAAAGTTCAGTACTCACTAATAGGTAGGTTAAAACACAGTTTGCTTTGACACATGAAGATATGATCATACGGTGTGACACTAAATCATTTGGTGTGACATTCCAAATAGTGAAAAATCATACCTTTATTAACGATTAAACCAAAAAAATGTTTATGGATAACATAGAGAATATTATCAGGAAGAGTCACAAATATTTGTGTAATTTTAGAGAAAGTTTTGACAGAATACATTTAAAATATTTTGTAAGATCATGAACATGGGCCTCACACAGAGTGTCGATTATGAAAAAAATATACAGATATAATTAATTTTCAAAAAACTATAGTGGATCACTGGTTAGTTATGATAAAGGACTTTGATAAAGTGAGTAACTTAAGAAAGATGTACTCCATTTTCATTTTATGAACAATTATTTTCATGTCACACCATATGACGATTTTAGGCACAAGTACAACAAACTGTTGAATAAAGTCTGATTCCAATAAAATATCTAAAAACAAAATGTATTTCCATAAGGTTGAGAGTGAGTAGAACAAAAGTAAATAACTTTTATGCCTGCAATTTAAAGTTTTTTTAAAAACACATTTTTTGGGGCGTCACGTCACTGACCCATATATATATATATATATATATATATATATATATATATATATATATATATATATATATATATATATATATATGCATATGTGTGTGTGCCTCAAAGGACACGTCACAACTGAAAACAGTACTTGGGCCTCGCTTCGCTGGCTGCCTGGCGCAAGTAATGATTACATTGGATGATAGAGATCAATTCAATTCCATGTATATGTTATACTAAAGACTGACTTCCTGCCCTGTCTTATGTTTATCAGCCTGGAGAGATCATCTTTGGTGACGGCTGCTCCAGACTGTGTCGCTGTGCAGGGAACAACACCTTCGACTGCGTGGATAATTCCTGTGACCCCACAGAAGAGTGTCGTGAGGTCAACGGAGTAGCAGGCTGCTATCCCACAGGTGAGAATATCAAGGAAAACGAAGGCAGCATTGGTTGGCTGGACTGACTGGTCAGCAGGCCAACCCTACACATGTGATTGACCTTAAGCTGACTTTAAGCATTGACGATACAGCAGGGGTCTTCAACGTTTTCAGGCCACGGACCCCTTAGTTAAGAGAGAGATGAAGCAGGGACCCCCACAACCTTTTCATCGATTCCATATAGTTTCATTGTTTGTCAATTTGTGTTTTCAGATATTTAACCACTTGAACCGTCAATACTTAATAAACTTGACCTTTCACTCTGTACTTAGTCTGCTCTTTTTCCCCTCTACACCAAACCTCTTTGCCAAAAATAGCAGATACAAGCTCACAAAATCACGAGGCGTTGTGAGCTTGTAGATCTGCTATTTTTGGCTAAAGTTCTCAGAATATGGACGTTAGGGTTCAAGTGGTTAATATAAAAAAGGAGAAAAAAAAGTTTCTATCACACAAAGATTTGGAGGACCCCCTATAGTAACTCTGAGGACCCCCTAGGGGTCCCGGACCCCCTGTTGAAGACCCCTGCGATACAGCATTAGTCAGTCAGTTGGTCTATAACAATGAACCATCCCATAGCGGCAACATCGCCCCTCCAGGCTATGCGATTGAGAAAGTTTGGACAATGGCAGCTTACAGTATCTGGAAACAATCTCTATTTCATAGAACAGTTTCTGATTACATCATGAGAGGGTAATAGGGCTTTTAACCCGTGACATCATTTTGTAGGCAGAAGAGAACTCTGCCCCAGAACATTTTCTGTCCCTCGCTATTTCAACAGATCCGAGACAAAAATAACGACTAAAGTATAATTCTAACACTTTCCTTCCTGTAAATAGTAAAAATAGTAAAAAGATTCACGGAAACTGGGGGCAGAAATTCTCCTCTGCCTACAAAATGATGTCATACTTAACAGCCCCATAGGCCATGCAGTTGCTTAATCATGATGAATATAAAGGTTTGGTAATACTATTCAGAAGTTAGTTGCTATGTGGTTTCTACCCTGTCACATTTAACAATCAGAGTGTTGCAGCTTCCTGTATCGTCATATACACAATTAACATATCTTTCATACAGGTACATCCACCTGCATAGCCCACACAGACCCACACTACACCACCTTTGACCGTCTCTATTACAGCTTCATGGGCAACTGCAGCTATGTGATGTCTAAACCCTGCAACCACACCTCCATGCCCCACTTCGAGGTCCATGCCGACAACGAAAACCGCTACGACAGACCTACCATTTCCTATGTGAAGGCTGTACACGTGTACGTGCAAGGGTATGTGGGCGTGCTGAACTTGGGCTTGCTGAAGATTTCCATCCTGAAGGGAGGCACCGTACAGGTGAGATAGATAGGTGTAGCATCCAAATTACTGACCCAACTAGTGACTACAGAGGTTGATGTTGATTAGAATGGCCAGGGCCTCCAGCCGGAAAATGGAGTCCTGATAAAATGCTTTAAAACAACACCTTAACTTAACTTCATAATAAATTGCCATGTTTGTCCGTCTGTCTTGTGTTGCTCTTGCATAGCTGAATGGGAACAATGTCAACCTTCCAGTCACTCCAGCCAACGGTATCGCTGTGTTCAAGTCTGGGAGACTCTACACTGTAGCCATGGACTTTGGTGTGACCGTCCGCTACGATGGAAACCATTACATGGACATCAAAGTGATCAAAGAGTGAGTGAAACTCATAACAGCCTGTTCTTTTGACTGATCTCATTTAAAGATTCGTACAGTGACTGAACAGGTGTCCCATGACGTAATTCCTTTCAACACTTTCCTTTGCCTCCACCTGGTGACCTGCAGTTACAAGGACACATTGTGTGGTCTGTGTGGAGACTTCAATGACAATGCCAAGGATGACATGAGAAAGCCAGACGGCACCTTGACCAATGACCCCAATGTGTTTGGACACAGCTGGGTGACCGACCCCAGGTGAGTAACGTGAAAGTTCTTTTTTTTTTTTTTATTGTTTATTTCCTGACCTCAATTTCCTGGCATGCACGCACGCACGCACACACACACACACACACACACACACGCACACGCACACGCACACACACACACACACACAGAAAACAAACTTTCAACATTCATTTCTTTCTGTAGCCTACTCGGGCTAGGTGTGGTTGTATCACCTTTGCTGTTACTTTCCACTGTGTTTGTATCGTTACGATGCACCATTTACCATTTATATTATGCAATTATGTCCCTCACGCACACAGTAAAACATAAACCCTGATCTACAGACATACACCATTTCCTTGACCTTGCTTGTATCTCCATAGCTGTAATGAGAAGCCCAACATCACGGACCCAGGGTGTACAGATGAGGAACAGGATCTGTATGAGAGCTCTGGATACTGTGGCATGCTGTTGGACAAGAGGGGACCCTTTGCTGTCTGTCACCCCAAAGTCAACCCCAATGTGAGTGCTTGCTAATACACACAAACATATAATGGAAACACGTTGCACATGCTTTTGCACTCAAACACTCTATGAGATCTTTTCTTAATATGAATTCATTTGTTTATCAGAACTACTTCAAGAACTGTGTGTTTGACCTGTGTGCGCTGGACGGGGCCTCGTCCTTCCTGTGTGAGGCCATTGAAGCCTACGTCAATGAGTGCCAGGAACGTGGAGTCAACATCCCCCCCTGGAGGAACCAAACATTCTGCCGTGAGTCAACAGACCAGTGGAGGATGGATGGATGGATGGATGGAGAATGAAAACAGTATCTAAGGACTTATGATAAAAATGATGTCCCTATAGTTTTGTGTGTGTGTGTGCGTGTGTGTGTGTGTGTGTGTGTGTGTGTGTGTGTGTGTGTGTGTGTGTGTGTTGTTTATATATGTCCCTCTCTTCCTGCAGCTCTGGACTGTCCCACTAACAGCCACTATGAGCCGTGTGCAGACCCCTGTCAGGACACGTGTGCTGGGAAGGCCCCCACGGGCTGTGGTGGTCCCTGCGCGGAGTCGTGTGTGTGTGACCGCAGCTATATCCTCATTGCTGAAAAGTGTGTGAGGACCACCAAATGTGGATGCAAACACACCAACGGACAGTACTATTAGGTAGGAGAGTGTGAAATGTTTACTCAACCTAAGGAGGAATGGTTTTACACTCAATAGATTATACCCCCTTCTTTGAAATTGGGCAGGATGTTGAGTGAAGTAAAATGTGTACTTCCGCTCCCTTTGCCCATCCAATGCTCTGTAGTGGGTGTCAGTGTGTCATCATGCAATTTATGTTTTTAGACAGATTTCCCGGTCTGCTGGTGGGGTACTATGGAAATGTATAATTTACCAGTCTGTTGGGACATGTTGACAAAACATATTCCCTTGTATTGAGATATATTTTATTGTAACTGGTAGGAGGTGAAATGGCGACATCTGCTGGGCCATTAATGGGAACAGCAGCCTGAAAGAGAACCTGGAAGAGGGTTTCCTTTCCAGCACCAGGTACTGAGCCATTGGGTAGAACCCACTTAGAACCCATTTAAAATGCAGTCAAATCCGGTCTTTTGACCTGACTATTCACACTGCATTTGCAAGTGACCATATCGGATCTGCGTGTTCAAACTGATTTTAACAACCCAAAGCCGCCCTGTGTCGACATATCTGCTTTGGTTACTGTGGTAACGAGGTAGGCGTCATGGTGCAAGTGACGTTTTGGACAGTTTTATTTGAGACTTGGGTGGTGAGGTCAGGTTACTGTGTTCAGACTGATACGCATCTCCTGAAATCAGATTTGAATCAGATCTGAAAAAAAAAAAAACTCTGAATGTGGCTCAAGTCGCATTTCTACAAATTGAATTCCATGTGACTTGTTTGTATTTAGAGTTATTTAAACAAATTGGATTCCAATCTGGATGTGGCACAGATGTGATTCATTTCATCTCCTCTCAGTTCATGGCACCTTGACTCAAGTATCCTTCACTGCGGAGTGCAGAACGGGGCGTGGCGGGCCGTGGGAGGAGCAGGCCGTCCCGCCCAAGCCCGGACGGCCCGCTCCTCCCACTCCACCCTGCAGTGATCTGAGTAGGCGGGGATTCAGCCCCCCAAGTCAACTCGTCCGACCACAGACACAGAGATGAAGAAATTTACTTATTAAAAAAAAAAAAAGGATTCCAATCTGGATGTAGCACAGATGTTATTCAGGCTGGATTTGGCTGCCAGTATAAATGGCGATTGAAAGTCTACTTGGGCAAATCCAGGTCACATGTATCCGGCTGACATTCCCCACATTAGTTTAGCCCACCTTGAAACAATATGGGACCCACGTGGCTGTGCTGACCGTGTGTAAATAATGATCTATATATAATCTGAGTCAAGGTGCCATGAACTGAGAGATGAAATGATTACATTAGATGATAGCGATAAATTCCATAAATAAATTAGACTAAAGCCTGACATTGTGCCCTGCCATATGTGTTTCAGCCTGGAGAGATCATCTTTGGTGACGGCTGCTCCAGACTGTGTCGCTGTACAAAGAACAACACCTTCGACTGCGTGGATAATTCTTGTGACCCCACAGAAGTGTGTCGTGAGGTCAACGGAGTAGCAGGCTGCTATCCCACAGGTGATATTATCAAGGAAAAGAAGGCAGCATTGGCTGGCTGGACTGACTGGCCGGCAGGCCAACTATATACATGTGACTGGCGTTAACCTGACATTAAGCATTGAAGTTATGGCATTGGTCAGTCAGTTGGTCTAACAATGAACCATCCTTTAGCAGTGAAATCATCCCTCCAGGCTATGGGATTGAGAATGTTTTTACTGAAAGGACAATGGCAGTTTACGGTATCTGGAAACAATCTCTATAACACATAACAGTTTCTGATTACATTTTGAGAGAGTAATATGCCATGCAGTTGCTTAATCATGATACACTTAAAGGTTTGGTAATAATATTCAGAAGTTAGTTGCTATGTGGTTGCAGGCAGTAACATTTTCCTTCCTACAACATCTTTCATACAGGTACATCCACCTGCATAGCCCACACAGACCCACACTACACCACCTTTGACCGTCTCTATTACAGCTTCATGGGCAACTGCAGCTATGTGATGTCTAAACCCTGCAACCACACCTCCATGCCCCACTTCGAGGTCCATGCCGACAACGAAAACTGCTACATACCCACCATTTCCTACGTGAAGGCTGTGCATGTGTACGTGGGCGTGCTGAACTTGGGCTCGCTGAAGATTTCCATCCTGAAAGGAGGCACCGTACAGTTGAGATAGGTGTAGCACCCTCAGCCGGCATTTCAAAAATCTCTGGAAGAGAAAATGGTCCTGGAGTCCTGATAAAATGCTTTAAAACACATACATCTGTTGCTTAACTTTATAATGAATTTCCATGTTTGTCTGTCTTGTGCTGCTTTTGCGTAGCTGAATGGGAACAATGTCAACCTGCCAGTCACTCCAGCCAGCGGTGTCTCTGTGTTCAAGTCTGGGAGACACTACACTGTAGCCATGGACTTTGGTGTGACCGTCCGCTACGATGGAAACCATTACATGGACATCAAAGTGATCAAAGAGTGAGTGAAACTCATAACAGCCTGTTCTTTTAATCATTTGGCTGATCTAATATAAAGATTCGTTCAGTGAATGAACAGGTGTCCCATGACTTAATTCCTCTCAACTCTTTCCTTTGCCTCCACCTGGTGACCTGCAGTTACAAGGACACATTGTGTGGTCTGTGTGGAGACTACAATGACAATGCCATGGATGACATGAGAAAGCCAGACGGCACCTTGACCAGTGACCCCAATGTGTTCGGACACAGCTGGGTGACCGACCCCAACATCACCAAGTGAGTCATTTTAACATGAACGGTGCCTACACCATCATCATGAACATGCATGAACACATGCATTGATACAGATGCATTCATCCACAAACAACCACCATTTCCTTGCTTGTATCTCCATAGCTGTAATCCTTCGTGCACCCAAGGGTGCACCCAAGGGTGTACGGATGAGGAACAGGATCTGTATAAGAGCCCTGGATACTGTGGCATGCTGTTGGACAATAAGGGACCCTTTGCTGTCTGTCACCCTAAGGTTAACCCCAATGTGAGTGCTGCCTATTACACGCAAACATGGAAACACATTGCAGAATGGAGATGCATATGCTCTCAAACACTCTGTGAACTCTTTTCCTAATATGAATTCATTTGATTATCAGCAATATTTCAAGGACTGTGTGTTTGACCTGTGTGAGCTGGACGGGGCCTCGTCGATCCTGTGTGAGGCCATTGAAGCCTACGTCAATGAGTGCCAGGACCGTGGAGTCAACATCTCCGCCTGGAGGAACCAAACATTCTGCCGTGAGTCAACAGACCAGTGGAGGAGGGAGGGATGTATGGATGTATGGATGTATGGATGGATGGATAGATTAAAAAGATCTAAGGACTTATGATAAAAATGAGGTCACATTAAGGCCAAAAAAACGCAGCAGTGTGCAAAGACCTCTAGTTGGTTTATATCAGGTTACTGCGTTCAGACTGAGACGCATCTCCTGAAATCAGATTTGAAACCACCTCTGAATGTGGCTGAAGTCACATTTGTAAAAATCTGATTCCTTGTGACTTGTTTGTATTTAGGCTTATTTTAAACAAATTGGATTTCAATCTGGATGTGGCACAGAAGTGAATCAGTCTGGATTTGGCTGCCATTGTAAATGGCGCCTAAAATTTACCACATTCGTTTAGCCCACCTTAAAATAATATGGGACCCATGTGGCTGTAATGACTGGGTGTAAAAGGTAATCCATAGTGGATCTGAGTCAAGGTGTCAGGAACTGAGAAAAGAAAAGATTTAATGATTACATTAGATGATAGAGATCATTTCCATGTATTAATTTGACTAAAGACTGACTTCGTGCCCTGTCTCATGTGTGTCAGCCTGGAGAGATCATCTTTGGGGACGGCTGCTCCAGACTGTGTCGCTGTGCAGGGAACAACACCTTGGACTGTGTGGATAATTCCTGTGACCCCACAGAAGAATGTCGTGAGGTCAACGGAGTAGCAGGCTGCTATCCCAAAGGTGAGAATATTAAGGAAAACAAAGACAGTATTTGTTGGCTGGACTAACTGGCTAGCAGGCCAACCCTAAACATGCGAATGTAGCTGACTGACTGACTGACTGACTGACTGACTGACTGACTGACTGACTGACTGAGTCAGTCGTTAAGCATAGAAGTTACGGCATTGGTCAGTCAGTTGGTCTAACAATGAACCATCCCAAAGCAGAGCAATCATCCCTCCAGGCAATGGGATCAAGGGGTCATTCTATGAAAACGTGCCATTTTGTGTCCCTCAGAACAAAACAATTCGGAAATTTGAATTAAATAAATACATAATGATAAAAATCATAATTTAGATTGCTTGATGTGTTTTCATTACTACTTTAATCAGACAAAGATGTGCTCATTCATTGTATGTTTCATTTAATCAGTTGAAGCAAAATATGATAAAAAAAATAATAATGTTTGTTTCTCTCCACTTGTTCCCTCCATCTCTCCAGGTCCCCCCAGTAATGTTCATGTTTCTACAGAATGTGGGGCTAGCACAGTGTCCTGGTCCCCTGTTCCAGGAGCAGAAACATACATAGTAACGGCAACAGCACATGATGGACACAACCACACCTGTAACTCAAGCTGTTCACACTCCTGCTTTTTCACTGATCTACACTGTGGTGAAAGCTACTCAGTCAGTGTTGTAGCTGTCTACAGAGGTTATCACAGTGAACCAAGTTCACCCCTTGGACTGACAACAGGTGAGAAGATGTTAATTAAAGACAGTGTAACATGTACTGTATGACATTTGCTCTGTGTGCCTTTTACTAGTTCGGAGATTCTAATTATTTGAATTTACATTTTACTACATAATATTTGTTGATGTGTAATGTTTAACTCTGTATCCATCCTCTATTTGTAGTGCCATGTGTTCCTGGGTACATCTCGGTATCTTGTCCTGACTGTATCAGGAACTCTGCTGTTGTGTCCTGGTCTTCCAGCAAGGGGGCAGCACAGTACTATGTTTTAGCCCGGAGTCATCCAGGCTACTTGTATACAGCCTCCTGCCGGTCCTCTGAACTTTGCTGTACTCTTAGTCTTAACATCACCTGTGGCTCCTACTACACTGTAGCCGTGAGGGCTACCATTTAGGCCTAGAATTATTGACTGCTTTAACCAGTGAAAAATAGCAGATATACAAGCCGCGCTGTGAGCTTGTAGATCTGCTATTTTTGAAAAAGTCGTGAAAATGTGTGCAAATCTTTGAATATATGTATTTTCAAAGCGAACGTTTGTAACTCAGATTTTACTTCTGGGGGGTCCCTGGAACTAGATATTTTGAAATGGGGGTCCGTGGCCAAATACATATCATTTTGGGGGTCCTTCACATGAAAAGGTTTGAGCACCACTGACATAGTAGTCTCTCAAGAACAGACTAACTGAGCTCCAGTTAAGTGAAAAGGACCTTTTCTTTGACGATGGTTGGCCAGATTGCTGACATAGAAACATAGGTTTTTTCCAAATCTCTTAGAAGGATTCAAAAGACACTTATAGAAACGGGTCAAAATTCTAATTTTCAAGATTTTTTAAAAATAGCAGATCTACAAGCTTGCAGCACGGCACTCGGTGCCGCGCTGTGAGCTTGTATATCTGCTATTTTTTTTATTTAAGCATAAAATATTGCGTCATAATGTGTTCAGGCCTAAATGGGTTAATGAAAGCTGTTCCAGTCCCCTGAGTAAGACCCTGAGGCTCAAATCAGGTAATACATGGAGAACATAATTTTGTATACACACCCAAATCAAAGACTCTGTAATGCTGTTGTGTCATTTTGGGTCTAAGCATGCTCTCTAGAACAGGGGTGGGCAACTTTGATGATTGATAGGGCCACCATATTTCCACTTTCACTCCAGAGGGACACATTGCATAATACTATCGGGCGGTTATCTCGTATTTTAACTTGTTTTACTTTCGACATTCATGTTCTACAAAAGTAGCAAAAATAGCCGATCTACAAGCTCAAAACACGCTCAAAACACTTTTTGAGCTTTTAGATCTGCTATTTTTGCAATTTTTTAATTGGAATCCTTAAAAACGTTTTGCTATTTGAATTGGAATCTGAAAAAGTAACATTTTCATTTCAAATGCATTTAGTTACATATACTTATGTTAACTTTATGAACTTAAATATGAATACATTCGACATAAAAAAAGACTATTTTAATACTTGTCATTAAGCTACTAATACAGACTGAAGTAATTAAAGCAGGTCATGTTTGCACGTTTGGAATTGTAACAGCTGAAATCGATAATATATCACTATTCTGATATCAGCCTGTGGGCCGCATTCAGTGAAGGAGGGGGCCGCATGTGGCCCCCGGGCCGCCAGTTGCCCATGTATGCTCTAGAACGAATGGATTCAAATGATGGCTGGAATGAATGAATGAATGAATGAATGAATATTCAGGCAATGGAAGCTAGCGCCACCATCAGGCCATTTTTTGCTAAACAGATTTTTTGGACACTGCTCCTACAGATGTTGTCCTAAAATCACGCAGAGAAGAAGAACAGATATTGAACCTGCGGATTGTTTACCAATGTAAACATGTGACCAGGCCTGGAATTTCGTCATGTTAGGGGCAAGGCCACTTGGCCTTTGGTGTTGTCCATTATTCTAGGGCACAAAGGCCAAATGCCCGTGCAGGAAGACCATCAAATAAAACAAGATTTTAGTCCATTGAATTTAAGGGTTAGGGATGATAATAACCTAATCTGCAGTGAAACAGATACATGATTGCATTTACAATCTGATCCATGCTCAGCCCTGCACCAACCAAAGCCACTGGATTGGTTTAAATATGGGGACTCGGAGTTAATATTTAAGAATCTCAACAAAAAAACACTGGCGTCTATACATGACAAGAATGAGACACCGGTGTCTACTGACAAAAGAGACAGAGGAGAAAGTGGTACAGTCAGCTGGGGCATTAAGGCCACTGTGGCCTCAAGTCATGCCATTGGTTTGAGGGGCGCAAAGCCAAACTGAGGGGCAACGGCGGCCATGGCCTTCAGGGCCTCCATGAAATTCCTCTCCTGCATGTGACAGATGAAGCTATGTCTGATTCTTCCCATAACTTCATTAAAGTTATTGATTTTTATACAAAACAACCTTCCCATATCCCTCACCTACCCACCACCCTACAACCAAAGCCCTATCGCATCCAAAACCCTCAGCCCTGCATCCTCCAAATGGACTCTTTAACACAGTGTCACATTGACATGGTGCAAGACTGAACCAGAACTTTTATGATGTTAACCTCTTAAAGAGCAGTGTGTACCATGAGACACCTCGATATTGTATAATTAAAATAAGTGATTGTTTTGTTTTATCTTATCGCCATAACAATATTCAACAAGCGCTTGTCACACAGTACATGGCTTCTTCATATTGTGCAGATTTGCTCATTGTATGTTTCATTTAATCATTTGAAGCAAAGCTTGAAAAAGAATAATGTTTGTTTCTCTCCCCTTCTCCATCTCTCCAGGTCCCTGCCCCCCCAATATTCTTCATGTTTCTACAGAATGTGGGAATAACACAGTGTCCTGGTCCCCTGTTTCAATAGCAAAAACATACATAGCAACAGCAACAGCACACGATGGTCACAACCACACCTGTAGCTCAAGCACTGCACGCTCCTGCTCTTTCACTGATCTACACTGTGGTGGAAACTACTCAGTCAGTGTTGTAGCTGTTCACAGAGGTTGTCACAGTGAACCAAGTTCACCTGTGGGACTGAAACTGAACTGACACGTGAGAAGATGTTACCAAACACTGTAAGGAGTGGAAGGTAGACATTCCATCTTTTTTCTCATAACAGTCAGCTTTCACTGTAAAAGTCATAGTAAAACTCATTCTCGTGTGGCTTCCATCTTGGAAATATGCAAAATAAATATGTAAGATTAAAGAAATAGACAGCAATCTAGCCCATCTGGTTCAAAAGTTATTGCCGAAGCTATTTTCTGATAGGGCCCATATTGAGGCAGCCACATTGGATTTCCAGCAGCAAGTTAACCGGGTTGTCCATTTAGGTTGTGATCCTACTGGGTCATAGATATTATTTCTGGTGGCAAACCATTTATGGTAGGGAAAATGCCCCCTGGGAGTGTGATAAATTGAGAGAGCGGCTGTCTTTCTCTCGGATGCCCACTGTGCTGTTCCCTGAGGCTGTTAAGAGCACTACGCAGACCACACAATTCACCCTTTGTCAAGTCCCGCCCGTTGTCCAGCCCCTCTTCGCGCCCATTGGTTGCTGTGTCTTGGTGGGACAAAAGTCCTTTATCTCCATTCACAACCATTGAAATTCAGTTGCCTCTTATTGTCGTTTTGTGTATTCAATTCTCATTTTAAACTTGGTTTCAGTAAAAAAGGAGCCTCTCAGGTGCAGTATAGTGACTGGGCATGTTTTTATTTCCCCAAAAAATATTTTTTTGAGATTTAGCTAATTCACAAAAAAAAGAAAAAAAAGATGGAGCCTGCTGGTTGGTCAGTCAAGGACAAATTAGAAGGCTGACAAAGGGTGAATTGCATGGAGCCCGAGGCAGAATGGGCCCCCTGGGCTGCCCCAGAAAAATTATGTTTCAGTCTGCCTGTTCTTTCTAAACACAACATTAAACACAACACCAGTTATCTGTCTAAGGTGAACAAACACCTGTATGTGGAAGTCAGTTGAAATCTCAGGAATTGAAATTTAACTCACCATGAATTGATATGTCTTTTTGACAATAATTAATGGATATGTTGGATGATGCCAATTAAACATATTTCAGAAACTATAGGATTCCTTAGGACTTTTAGTATGTTGTTCTGGACACCTCATAGAAATTATGCATTGTGAAAAAATGTTCTGTTACAGTTACTTTGATGTGAAATGCTAGTTTGCTGACTATCTGGTAATAACTAACCTCGCGTCACCAGGCTTTCTGGGGGAAAGCCTGGTATTTGTTTACCAAACAGGTTGTTCGATCCGGTCTAGACCGGATGACATAGTACGTAGTCAAAACGGACTACACTTTGGCCGGAACTACCAATCCCGAATCAGTTTTAACCCAAAACAAAACTACTTGCGCATGCGATAACTACTTGCGCATGCGCTAACCGGGTTAAAACTGATTCCGGTTTGGTAGATCCGGCCAAAGTGTAGTTCGTTTTGACGTAAATATAAAAATAACGTAGGATGTCATCCGGTCCCGACCGGTTCATAAGCCCGAAATTGGAAGCGATCCCAGGCTAGGTAACAACATCTCGTAGTTCTGTTGTACTGTATTGATTCAAAAATGTCTCAAATGATTTTTTGGATATTCGATCTGAATTCCTTACCTCAAAATTTATTTGGAAGTCAGCTGAAATCTCACCATCATTTTGTATTGCTTTTTGACAATAATTTCATCCATACTGTATCCTGAGATCCAACCACCTGCTTAAACATTTGGATGTTAGGTTTCCACAGAAAACCCAAACATGTGTCCTGTAAAATGTTTGTCTAATGGTGTTATAACCACTTAAATCAGTGTTTCTCAAATGGGGGTACGTGTATCCCTAGGGGTACGCAGAGGTACTGCAGGGGGTACTTGAGAAAATTCCCCCAAAAAAGAAAAAATAGAAGTATACATTCTGATATTATTCATAGTTAAATCATTAACTACAATTTAATTAGGAGGAGAAACACATTTACTGTTATGTTTAATGATGACACTTGGACTTGGAGAAACGTGTTGTGAGCCTGATAGTTGCTAACCCAAATTATACCGATCAACTGGGATGTGTATGAATGATGTTTGAATGTAAGTTATTGACATGAAAACTGGACTGAAGTGTTATGGCAAAGTGAGGCACCGTTTTAAACTCACTGCCTTTCTTATTTGTGTTGTTATATTCTTGAAAAGGGGGGTTATCATAGCATCATATACCACTAGTTATGGTTTTAATAGCAGTTTTATAAGGGAAATATCGTTGTTGGATAAAGGGGGTAGGCCTACTTGGATTAAAAAATCTGGGAAAGGGGGTTCTCAAGCCAAAAAGATAATAATTAGCAATTAATTGGGCTTGCAGCATTTAAAATGTTTAATGCAAATAGCCTAATGTAAATCATTATGTTCATGTATACATTGTTCTATCAATAAAGTTATCTCCATCTATATTCTACGCCACACCTTTTTTGTATGTCTCAGATAAGTTCAATAAGAGATCTCTTCCCTGTGGTATAGTGGTCTATGTCGGTCACTGACCGACATAGACAGAGAAAGAAAACCACTGACCGACTCGGTCAGTGGTTTTCTTTCTCCATGTGGGAACGGGTTCGAATCCGGGATTGTTGTACAACTGCAATTTCATTAATTTATTATGCTATTCTAAATATCGAACATTTCAATTAAATACAGTTGTCATAATCATATAATCACTGGCAGAGTGCCGTGGCTGAGTACCAGACTAAAAATGCAGAAAATAAAGAAGTGGCGTTCTGCCTGCTATTCATCTCATGTCCTGGCCATACTTTCAGTTCTGATCTCAGACAGGTAGCTAGCTAACAGTATTGCCTTCATTTCTATAATACATTATATTGACTATTAGCCATGTATCAAGTGGGCAAAGTATCAAGTATTTCTGCCAAGCCATGTATTTAGGAAGAAAAACACAGATACATTTCCATTTATGGAGATGGTGAATCTATTTCAATTTAAATGTAACAATCATCCTTAATTTAATTTGACACAAGCCTATTACTGGTATGTTATTTTAATATTCAAATATATGGGCTTCTCATATAAAAAAGTTATTTTCTAAATGTATTGAAAAACGTTTCTTCCTTAACACACGTAATGTAAACATTCCATCAAGTTAACACCAGACAATTAGACGTACATTTTTGGTTAGTTTGAAAGTCCAAGACCAGAAAATATGTTTCCGGTCATGAACTGACAGGAGACCACCCCCGATCAAGTTCCAACCAATTAGCCCTATTCACGGCCCGCCCACTCAGCACATTTTTCAGCAACTTCCTGGTGCTGACGTCAGTTTAGAGAAGGGTAAAATAACAGAAATCGCTGGAATTAAAGCCAACAAATCATTATTTCGAACGGTAAAGTAAATTATAATGCTTTGTGCCTTTTACTATCTTGTGTTCTTGATCATGCTAGCCGTATTTTATACTGTACTATTCGGAAATCGCATTAAATTTGCGATTTCTGTGTTAACTCTATGGGCTTTTAGCAGGGTTTTACCCTTCAAAACGTGACTTCAGCTCCAGGAAGTTGCTGAGTGGGCGGGCCGTGAATAGGGCTAATCGACATAGTCTGGAGGTGTATAAGGTAATGCTTCTGAGTTCACGCCAGAGGACACCAAATCCACACACTGATCATTTGCCATTAGCCATATTCACAGCCGATCTACAAGCACTGCTGTTTTCACTACTTTTGTGCGACGGCCTTGTATGATGAAGCAGGGCTTTGCTTTGGGAAAAAATGAACACATTTGAAACTTGGAGATACGAGGTTTCTGCCCGACAGTGATGATTTACTTTGTTGGCCGCCCAGCCCCCAAAATGGAACGAAGGCCGACATTTTATTTTTGGCTCAATAAGCAGGATCGATAAGGTGCTCATTATCAATATTAATTAACAAGCTCCATCCCTAGGGGTGACCTGACTGAACCCACTGGGTTCCTTCAACTGTACAACGAGGGCATGGCCTGGCCTTTCTGAGGGGAGGGTGGGCCCACCAATCATTCTGGACAAGCAAACAGCATAAATCAACATATTCCCGAACCTCTCCCACTCCCTCTACATATATCTTGCCCATTTCCAGGGAGACCAAGCTTCCAAGAACTTTGATCTTCCTCCTGGCCAATCACAATCTCCCCTATTTTGGGCCCTGGAATATCTCATGACCTCACTTTCCAGGCTTCCCTACATTATAGTTTCTTCATAGTCTGCTAATGTCGCCTGGCGTACTCTGGCATTGGGCTCATTGTTGGCTGGGCAGTATGACGTGATGACCTGGCCTGTTCCTCCCCATGTCCCATTATAAACACCGCAATCTTCCTGGTTAGTTTAGTTGAGGGAGAGGTGAAGGTTTCTCAGATATACAATACAGAACATTCTCTGATATAACCATTTTGATTTCACCTGGTGCCCGCAGTCTATAAATGCATGGAATCTATGTATCCGTGTGTGTCCCCCATATCTCAAGAACCTAATGTCCATTTATTTGACATTTATTTGACTTGTTATTGTGTGTGTAAATGTGCCCAAATATGGAGATGCCTGATGTCATAGTACAGACCAGAGACGTTGAGTAAATAAGAGTTGTGTCAATGGAAGTAACTCTACTACAACAACTACAAACTAAGGTGCTCAACATTTCAGTGACGCTGACAAGAAAGTAGAAATTACCCACCTTCAACACACTCTCATTTTTACATTTGTCTAAGGTAATTTGTATAAACCACCAGGTGTCACTGTTGGGACAAACTCTGTCACCCTAAACCTGAGCTCTGTCACAGCCTACAAGGTCGACCTGAAGACGATGTCCCAGATTAACCCTGTTAACAAGCACAAAAGGAAGACAATACACTCAAGTGACCAAGCCGGTGAAGATGGGAGTCAAGTTAAAATAAAAAAGGAACAGGCAGCGGACGAACCAGTCGCCAAGAAGAAGAGAGTATCAGGAAAGGCTCAGACGAAAGCTAAAGAGCTGCCCATAGAAGAAATGGAAGGTAAAGAGGTTGTCAAGATGGTGCTCATGAAAGGCAAGGCTCCAGTGGACCCTGAATGCAAAGCCAAAGTCGGCAGGGCCCATGTCTACAGTGAAGGCAACGATGTTTACGACGTGATGTTGAACCAGACAATTCTTCAGTTCAACAACAACAAATACTACCTGAGTCAGCTTCTGGAGGACGACAGCTCGAGGTCCTACTGCGTGTGGATGAGATGGGGCAGAGTGGGCAAAGTTGGACAGAGCAGCCTAACGGCCTGCGGGGGAGACCTGCAGAAAGCCAAAGACGTCTTCAAGAAAAAGTTCTTTGAAAAGACCAGGAATCGGTGGGCTGACAGGGCTAGCTTTGAAAAGGTGTCTGGGAAATATGACATGGTGTTCATGGACTACAACAGCAACGATAAGGAGGACCTCCCTCAGGTGGACACCGTGCCCAAGAAGAAGGCCTGCCGGCTTGACACAAAGACTTGTGAGCTGCTGGAGCTCATCGGTGACCTGAAGGCCATGGAGGAGTGCGTGCTGGAGATGAAGTTTGATGTCCGCAAAGCTCCTCTGGGCAAGCTGACCTCGGAGCAGATCCGCGCGGGCTACGCTGCCCTGAAGAAGATCGAGGAATGCATAGAGAAGAACGGAAGCGGCCAGGAGCTGCTGGAGGCGTGCAACCAGTTCTACACGCGGATCCCGCACGACTTCGGCTTGAAGACACCCCCGGTGATCCGCACGCGGGAAGAACTGAAGGCGAAGATTTCCCTGTTGGAGGCATTGAGTGACATCCAGATCGCGGTGAAGATGGCCCAGTCCGGCGTGGACAGCGCAGAGCATCCTCTCGACAGGCAGTACCAGTCCCTCCGCTGCCAGCTGCAGCCACTTGACCCCACCAGCAACGAGTACCGGGTGATAGAGAAGTACCTCCAGTCGACTCACGCCTCCACGCACAGCGGCTTCACCATGACCGTCCTTGACATCTTCTCGGTGAGCAGGGAGGGGGAGAGCGCCACCTTCCTCTCTCAGACGCACAACAGGGCGCTGCTGTGGCACGGCTCTCGCATGTCCAACTGGGTGGGGATCCTGAGCCAGGGGCTGCGCGTGGCCCCGCCGGAGGCCCCCGTCACCGGATACATGTTCGGAAAGGGCATCTACTTCGCTGACATGTCGTCGAAGAGCGCCAACTACTGCTTCGCCAGCCAGCGCAACAACATCGGGCTGCTGCTGCTGAGCGAGGTGGCCCTGGGAGACTGCAATGAGCTTCTGGCCGCCGACCACGAGGCCCACAGGCTTCCCGCACGCAAGCACAGCACCAAAGGCCTGGGACGGATCGCGCCCGATCCTCGGAACTCCATCACCGTGGATGGCGTGACCGTGCCCATGGGCCCCGGAGTGAAGACGTGTGTCGGGAAGGACGGCGGTTACTCCCTCCTCTACAACGAGTACATAGTCTACAACCCCGCCCAGGTCCGCATGAGGTACCTGCTGCGCGTTCAGTTCAACTACTCCTCACTGTGGTGACAAGGAGAATACAGGATCTGTACACTATTACAATGTTGCTATACAATGGTTACAATTATATAATCAACTAGAAATACTGTTTCTACGAAACAGTGTGGGCTCGCATGTAAGACCATGTATTGGGCACAAAGATCTACCCTTTGGCTGCACCTCATTGGCTAAGGGCCCTGCCTTTGTACTGTCGAGAAGAACTTGACTGATAGATAAATGAATGCCCTACTTTATTGCGACCGTAGGTCGCATTTATCAAAAGCTCCACGGGCTGTCTGTCAGTCAGTCAGTCAGTGAGTCAGTGAGTCACACTTTTGCCCTGCTCATATTATCTCCACAACCGTTGCCCCGATCCATGCCAAAATTTCCACACAAACTCCTTGCCTGCCAAACTACAACCTCCAAGGACCCCCGGAGTTCCAGGGACCCCCAGGTGTAAAAACATTACCACATACACGTCACACTTTCCCCCTACTCATATCTCGGCCACCGTTGGCCCCATCCATGCCAAAAGTTCCACACAAACTCCTTGCCTGCCAAACTACAACCTCCAAGGACCCCCGCAGTTCCAGGGACCCCCAGGTCCCTGGGGGACCCCCAGGTGTAAAAAAAATACCAAATGTGCAAAAATGACCAAATGACCACCCCCACGGGGCTGCTCACGGGGAATTCCCGGGGACCACCCACTCCCGGTACTCCAGAACGGATGCAAAAGTGGTGGCGCCCCCAGTGGGGGACCCCCTCCACTGCAGCTCACATAAAATGCCCTAACTCGGCCTAGGAGCGTCCGGGAGAGCCGGGGCCGGTTATGTATTCGTCCGCCAAGGCAACGCGGAGACCCCACCCCTCATTTCTCACATGGCCCTCTTCTAGCGAGACCTACGGTCGCTTATCTCCCGATTAGGGAGTCTTACTGGTACTGTACTACAGTGTCACACAAAAGCATCAAAGGTAAGCTGTACCTCATTGGCTAAGGGCCCTGCCTATGTACTGTCGAGGAGAACTTGACTGATAGATAAATAATGAAGATAACAAACGTGTGCTCGCTTTTAGCGAGCCCACAATTATAATCAGTGTTGCATCGCACTGTGACACATTGTGAACTTAGACGCGCCCAGCTAGTTGCATTATGAATCAGGCACGCTGCAAACTCCGGTCAATCTGAGGACGCTTTTTTGGCACTCCAAATGTAGACCTGTGAGAGTCAATCCATTTAAATGCTCTCTGCAGCTCAACTTCATGGAGGTGCAGCCTGTTGTAGGTAGCTTAATCAAAACATATTTTTGCTAACCACTAGAAAAGAATAAAGAAAATGTAAAACAATGTGTGGATGTACCTGGGACGTATCCTGATATAGCCCAAGGTCATAGGGGTGTCGGGTCTCAGGTTACCCAGCTGGGGTGACATCCCTATAGCTACCCATGAGCAGTCCCGCTGCTTTGGAACTACTCTGCCAAGATTTGGAGAGGCAATCTGGCACGTGGAAGGACCAGGCTCTGTGGGTTGACTCCTGGCCGGGCTCCTCCCATGTCTCACCAGGTCAACTGCTCTCACCAGGTCCAGGACCTGTGCGTATAGCACCAGAGTCTCAGTACCAAACATTTAATTCAGGAGCAGTGGGTTTGTTGAGCCTCTTCCTCACAGAAGACACAGGCTGGGGCGCACACCCATACTGCTCCCGGGTGCCGTCTCATTATATCCATTGCTATAGTGTTTGCTCAGTAACCGGGCCCCTCCACCTCTCCATCTCAGTCTCGCGTGGCCAGACTGTTGACTCTGCGACTTGCAAATGCTTCCGTCATACAGTCTGGGGTAACGTAAGAAGAATGATGAGTACCCGGTTAAAGCGGAAGTGAAGCCTCCTCCCCACTTCCGTTTCTGTCTCACATGGCGCACATTTATCCTAATATAAATAAAAATCATCTAAGCATATTTAGCTTGCTGCTTAGCAGAAATTTTAAAATATATTTTCATGAACGGATATGAGTTCTCTCCTGAAAGTTGCAACCCACCTGAACATTACTTGCTCCAGCAGAGCGTGCAAGTACTACATTGGGCTGTGTATGTATGTTAGTAGGTAGGTATGTAGCTAGCGTGTTAAGCCCGAAGCCCAATCAAGGACAAGCATTTCCATCAACGTCATCATTGACAGCCAATGGAAAGGTTAGAGAAACATTGATTTAGACGGTATTTGCAGATCTTTTTAGTCATAAAAAAGTAATAGATTTAAAGGAGCTATAGTCAACTTTTTCTTGAAAAACGGATGCTAAAATTCGAAAATGACCACAAAGTGTAAAATAATGATAAAATAATCATTTTGGCCATTGTCGGGCTGACACTTTGTTTACATCATGAGGCGCAGCTTGCGTAGCTAGTTCATGCAGACAACTCAGGGGGCGTGCTTCCCTGATCAGGTGATCAGTCACATGATCTCTTCACCTGATCAGGGCGGGTATTTAAATCCCTCTGCCTACCTCTTCATTCTGGCTTTCTCCTGGCTGTGCAGTTGCCCTGCTTGCTCTCTGCTGCTGCTCTGCTTGCTCTCTACTGCTGCTGATTTTTTGCAATCCCACCGCCTCCCCAGCATCCACCTGTAGGCTCTGTTTCTAGATCCCCCTTTGGGGTCTTAATTCATTCCCTGTAATTCTATTTGGTAAATAATTCTATTTGGTATATAATACTAGCCCTTACCCGTTCAAAGATATGAGCTCCGAAATGATGTGCAGTGTGTGGGTTATGGGGTGTGCACTGTGCACACAGTATATGAGGGATGGAAAGTAACTTTAACTGGTGCTTGCATGATAATATGTAGGAGCATCAATGTAAGAAATACCCGTTTCGTTTAATGGCTATAGAGATAGGCCTACTGTGTACCGATCTGCATGATTTTTGGACAACATCTGTATTAAACAGGGCCAGACACATCTTCTCGACAGTACAAAGGCAGGGCCCTTAGCCAATGAGGTGCAGCCAAAGGGTAGATCTTTGTGCCCAATACATGGTGTTACATGCGAGCCCACACTGTTTCAGAAAATTGTTATGATTCAGAAGACATTTGTAGAATGTGCCTATCAGTGGTTAAGGACCCCCAAAATGTGTTTTTGGCCGTGGACCCCCATCTCAAAATATTTTGTTCCACGGATGGACCCCTATTGCAAACTTTTTTGTTCCAGGGACCCCTAGAAGCACAGATTTGATTTTAGTCTAATCTGCATCTAGCTCAAGGCCACAGACCCGTTGGGAAACGAGTTTGGGGCGACTTTGAAAGAGGGCGAGTTTTCTGGTATTCGAGTGCACAGCCTTTACAAATTTGACTCTGGACAGGAGACGGCTCTTTGTGTCGCCACTTTGGACACACACACACACACACACACACACACACACACACACACACACACACACACACACACACACACACACACACACGTTTCGGGGAGACCTCCTAGTCTGGCTGCCAACTTAGCTTTTAGGGCATATAGGTATGTTATTTGGTATATCGTTTTTTTTATTGGCCTAAAATATTGTCTATAGGCCTATACATACAGTCATGATTTCTTTACGTTTTTATCCTTTATATCTACTTGTATCAACAACCAATTGATAGCTCTTCTATGGATTGCATTAGAAAGAATAGAATTAACATGTTAAATGGCCTTTAATAGTTTGTCTTTTAAAAATACATTATTTACTGTACTTTTATTTTGAAGGCTAGAGCCTGGCTTATTGCTGCCCCTTCCCAGACCGGAAACGTCAGTGCTGCTTACTTCACAGAACTAATATTTTTTCTTCCTATCGCCAAAATAAAAGTCTGGGTTTCCGAGACTACAGAACTCATGACTTCTTACCAGAATGCATTGGGAAATATCCAGTTGTAGTCAGTTTGTAGTCCAACAAGAGGTGACGTCCAATCCACGCGACTGACTCTTCTGTTGTGGCAGCATGGTGGATGCATGCGTTTTATGAGCGTTACGATTTACATTGCATAGGTTGTTGTTGTGTGTTTTATAAAAGACAACATGGACGGAGACGGTGCTCATGAGGACGAAGGTCTCGGAATAGATGTCATTCTGCCGCAGGACGGGGACAAAAAGGCTCCTTCGTGTCTCCACGGTAAGACTAATAGAAAAGTAACACTGGAGCACTAATAACTCACACACACACACACACACACACACACACACACACACACACACACACACACACACACACACCCACACACAGCTTTAATGTATTTGGGTGTCTGTCTGTCGCTTGTCAGATTAGAACAGATAGGCTATACAAGCTAAATGTGTGTGTGTGTGTGTGTGTGTGTGTGTGTGTGTGTGTGTGTGTGTGTGTGTGTGTGTGTGTGTGTCTTTATACTGAAATGATAATGGCCACATTTTAGAATAATTATTCTCATCTGAAACTATAATTGCAACACTTTCACTCCATGTCATTTGTATTCTTTAAAAAAAAGTGAGTCATTCACATCATGGTTTTCTGTTTCTGACTTCTAAACAAAATGTTTTAATCGGGTTGTCCCAAGAAAGATGATACTTTGGGCAGTGTTACTTGTCTACCATCAGGTGTGCTAAATGGACACCTGGCTGCTTTCGGAACCTCTCCCTCCGCTATGCAGCTCCGAGATGAGGTTCCTCACTCAAGCCACCCATAATCTTTCGGGTTGCGTGGAAGCGAACACTTCTTACCTTTTGTGAACATCCTATCCAAAAAGTAAAGGTCCTATACCAGTCTCTCATCTGTTTACTTCTCAAGCGTGGAAGAAAATCGAAGCAGCGCGTTGAAATAAAGAGTTTATATCGCTCATTTTGTCAGCCGGTGCATTATTTTCCCCACTCTTATTATTCCTTGTGTCTATACCACGTGACCAGGGGAGGTACTAATGTTTCCTAGTATGCGGCAGCAACTTCCACAATGTCTTAAAAACATGGGACCGGCTGACAAAATTCACAAAAGGTAAGAAGTGTTCCTTAACGGCGGAACCGCAACCGAAAGATTGTGGATGGCAGGCTTGTGTGAGGAACCTCATCTCGGAGCTGCATAGTGGAGGGAGAGGTTCCGAAAGGAGCTAATGGACACCAGGGTTTAGATGACTCAATGGAAGTCTAGGGACATACTGCTGCGGCTGTAGCCTACAGTACTCTCTACCAGTCAGAATGGTTACAACAATGCTTTATTCATGAACGATCCGGATTGCAGGCAGCTATAATTAGTGTGGTTTGTCTTCCCCAGGTCCTGCGTTGCTGTTTGAGAAGGCGTCCAGAGGAGAGGAGAAGGGCAGGAGGTTCTATGCTTGCTCTGCGTGCAGGGATAGAAAGGACTGCAACTTCTTCCAGTGGGAAGACGAAAAGGTGCAGTTTGATCGAACGATTGAATATTGTATTAGATGGAAATGTAAAACAGTACGACCGCGGTTTCTATAGAGCTACTGACCACTAGTTGAGCAACTTACACGGTATAGCTTTAAAGACATTATTTTATCCTCACAATATCCACACATGGCATTTCGTGGGACCTTTTAGAGCATTGCTGATATTTGATTGACAGCTGTCGTGCATCTGTTTGGATGAATTCTTCACCAGGTGTCTGAGGCCAGGCTTCAGGCCAGGGAGATGGAGAAACTGTCCAAGAGGCCTCCCTTCACCCATAAGGAGCACTGCTCCAGGTAAGCACACAACACTGGGGCGGCATAGCTCAGGGGTAGAGCACAAAGGGTTCCCAGTTCGAATCTGGGCTCCCCCTGAGTTAATGTCAAAGAGTCCTTGGGCAAGACTCTGAGTCTGAACCCCTAGTTGCTCCCTTGCATGGTTTCCTCCGCCACCGGTGTATGAATGTGTGTGTGAATGGGTGAAAATCTATGTAAAGCGCCTTGGATAAAAGCGCTATATGAATGCACAATTTACCATTTACCACAATATGAACCTTTCTTGTCATCATTGTGGCAAACATAATTGCAATTAGCGATATTATCTCGATAATCAAAATGTGCTTAAAATGTGCTAAACTTGAAACTCCCAGCATCCCTATTCTGGGGCAACGTTCGACCAAAAATAGTCGATAATATCTGAGGACAATTTGTGTCTTTCTTGAGAGGATTGACCGGTGTAGCCTGGTTTTCGGTGTGATCTACAAGCTCACAATACGTAGTGTTATGGCATGTTTTGAGCTTGTAGATCTGCTATTTTTGGTGAATAGATTTGGTGTAGAGGGTGGGAAAAGACTGGATACTAGTATCGGTAGTATGTAGGTAGCAGATCTACAAGCTCAAAACGCATTGCTTCACGCTGCGTTTCGAGCTTGTGCTACTCTAAATGCTTTTGTGTGACACTAGTGTGTAGTAAGTAAGGGAAGTTTGTAGTTCCCTTGTATAGTTCCCTTGTATGTAGTAGTAAGGCGTTAATTTACGAAAAAGAACACAAAAAGCTAAACTATGGATATATGAGGTTTCTGTCCAACAGCAATGATATATTTGGGATAGTTGGTCCCAAAATTACTATTGGTCCCAAAATTCTATTGATTACTCACCCCATAGAGAATTGAATTAATGGAAAACAGTGTTTTTTTGTGTCGCATTCCTGGAGACTTCATGAATTCATGGCCTTTTCCTTTTTATGTGTCACGTTTCTAAGCCAATAATTTGAAGAGACTCTTTGAAGTGTCTTCATAGAGAACCACTGCTGGTCTTCAAATTATTGGCTTAGCGATGTGGTGGTAAAACATGTTGTTCATTGGCCACTGTCCCCACCATCAGGTTGAAGAGGTTCTCGTCCCAGCCGGCGGGGGAGAGGACGTTCTGCCAGGACTGCCAGACGCTGCTGCTGCGGGGCGAGCGCGACTCCCACGCCGCCCACAAGTCCGCCGAGGTCACGGCTGCCCAGCTGGCGCGGCCCAGCGCCCTGCTGCGCCCGCTGGACAACAAGAAGAGCAACGCGCAGTACCTGTTCACCGACCGCAGCGCCAACTTCCTGCTGGCCACCTTGGCGGGCCTGGGGTACCGCCGCGTGCTGTGTGTGGGCACGCCCAGGTACAGTGGGGGAACATTTTGTTTACAGTTATTACAGATATGTACCGATAGGCCTAGCAATTATTTGACATAATCACAATTATTTTGTCATAATCGTCATAATCGTTTGCATATTGAAAAACTTTCATATATTTTCAAACATTTTCAAAAATAGTGGAAATAGCAGATCTACAAGCTCACGACGTGTCACGATTGATTGGCTATTTGCACTATCAATGTTCTTTTTAAGTATAAAGTTGGCAAATACCATTTCTTTGTTGGTTGTGTATCTGCAGTTCAGACTAAAAAAAAACTAAACCACAGAGTTAATAGTTACAAGAAAGTTTGACATGACTGAAGGAAAAGTCACTGCAACTTTATCTATCTATAAATGCGAGAAGTCTCTGTCTGTGTGTCTGTCTGTAATCCGGACGCAGACAGACAGATACAGATATCTCCATATATGGGCATAAATGGACACAGGCAAACAGATGTTCAAAACGGGTCCTATGACAACAGGTGTGAGGTTTGCATTAAAGGGGGAACCGGCACTGTGTCTGCAACACAGTTGGAGGCACAGACAGATACTCCATATATGGGCATAAAATGGACGCAGATAGACATAAAATGGACGCTGACAGACAGACAGATAACAGATATCTCCATATATGGGCATAAATGGACACAGGCAAACAGATGGTCAAAACGGGTCCTATGACAACAGGTATAATGGGGTTTGCATTAAAGGGCGGGGCATTCATTCCCTATTTACATCGTTCCCGAGTTGGCCAGGTCGCCGACTAGACGCAGCTTCTAGTATATTTAACAAGCATTTCCATAGACATTTCTCACACAAATACCCTCTTCAGGTGAGTGAAATTAAATGTATTTCTGTGATCGGATATATTATCAAAATGAATATACCAACTTAATGTCCCAGCAGCAATGGGATCAGTGATTACAGTAATGATTACACTTCTTATGATTATAGACTCCAACCTAATAAAAGTGACAAAGAAATCCCCAGGCTAGTGACAAAGGACTATCATTTTAAACATGTTCAGAAATGTGATATTTCTTTAATTAAAGTGTACATGTCTCTTGTCCCAGACTCCATGAGCTGATCAAGTTGCGCAACCAGGAGAAGAAGGATGAGCCTATGAAGAGTCTTCTGCTGGACATTGACTTGAGGTTGGACTCTTTTATTCATTATAATGGTACTGTCGGGCAGAAACCTCTTATCTCCGTATTATAACTTTTAGCGCTTGTTCTAAATTAACGCCCTACTTGATCACACTATAATAGAGTCACACTCACACGTCAAGCTAGTTTTGAGCTTGCAGATTCTTTTTTGTTTTTTTATCCAGGCATCCTAGGCTGCAATCCCAGCCAGTTGTTCTGGTGTCAGAGTAGTTATTTTGAATCTAAGATAATTAGATCCAAGGAGGTGTTTTGTTTTTAAAATATTAACTAAACCTTCTAATCAATACCCCAATAAGTTAGAACACCCTTAGATTATAAGTTCAACACACAATATTTAAGAGTGCATACATTTCATAATGTTGCTTATAAAAATACAAAATAAAGGCTTTTACAGAAATAGAAAAAGGCAAAAGTACATACTGTATCAATGTTCCCAATTTAGTTTAAATTGTCGTTTCCATTTTTACACTATAACGATAATAATCATCATAAGAAAGCAGAATAAATTCTTATCACCCTTTCAAAGGTTAGAGATGCACCAAACAGTTGATAATGTCCATACTTCTTTTACAGAATTAAAATTGTTAATTCCGGGGGCTCTCTCAGATTAGTGCAAGAGGTCTTTTGGTGTGTGACCTCCCACTGTGTCCCTTCTAAAGGGGACGGTATACAGTATATTATACACCTCTGCCAGACTATTGCGCTATTGTCTGGATTCATTTGCCCATAACTGCTGTCTGCTGAGTGACCACAGTTACCTCTGCATTTGTTGTTTGTCATTTCAAACGACCATTCAATGCATCTCCATCCTTTTAACCGAAAAAACAAACAATACATATTCAATTTCATCACAGATATTGACACATATCATTTAATGCTGTTGATTAGCTTACGTTATTCGTATAATTACAAGTTATTCATATAATTACAAGTTTTCATCATGTCCAGCTTTTAGACCTGCAACTCTGTGCATCACTGCGGCCAAGTTCCTCTTTCTTGAACACCCCTGTGATTTTGTAATGGCCCAGTACTTCCCCAGTGTGCAATCTGTCTGCCCAAGTGTGTGGTCATCTGTCTTGTCTGTGAAATGTTCTTCTTTCCTCACCTTTTTAGCATTAAACATCCCACAAATAATATTTGTAGATTTGTGTGCTGAAAATAGCCGATCTACAAGCTCACAACGTGTCGCAATGCAACGTGTTATGAGCTTGTAGATAGCTATTTTCAGCATGCAGCAAAGTGTAAAATCAGCCATTACGACACTAGCAAGGCCTGCCAGAATATATTTTGTTGAAGAAAAAAAATCAACTGTACATTAAAGCCCTTTGCACACAGACGTGTTTTTCTCGCACGGAAAAAACAGACAGTTATTTTTTTTTAAAGAAAACAATGATTCTCTATGACCTCATGCACACCGGCTCAGAATTTGCCATGCGGCAGGTGGCCGCGGCTGTGCGTTTTTTCCCCCGCTCGAACCCAGTTTCGATTCGTGCGTCTTGTCGCATGCGTTAAAAACTCATCGACTCCTTTTATGACTCCTCTTCGGATCCGCAGTGAGGATTCCGCACAGCCTTGCACACCAAATCCAATGCGTTTTAATCATGCGGCAAACGGAAAGAAACGCAACGGTCCTGTGTGCAAAGCCCTTTAGTCAACTAAAATCTTATATTTTGATATTTTCAACACGAGCACAACACAAAATTACTTGTCTTTTAGCTCTGCTAGATCTCTTCTCCTCTAGTCCCTCCCTAACAATTAGTCTAGCTTTCATTGATGAAATTGTCAACGTATTCATTCTTATTTTCAGTCATCAAAGCTTTTTATTCAGTTTTTATTTCGTTTTTCGTCTGTGAAAAACACTGTAGTTTTAGTTGACAAAATCAACACTGGTGCAGAGCGTCATCAGAGAGCGGTGAGGTCACAGATCTGGATGTGGTTGGGCCACGCGTGGCCCCCCGGTGGTGGCCTGAGGAAGCGTAGCGCGGGGTACAGCGGCTCGGTGAACTGGTGGTGGGCGCGGTCGAACACCGGCGTCATGGCGGCCGAGAACTGCTGCAGAACCTTCATCCTCTCGGCGTCGTAGAACGCCAGCTGACCTTTCTGGTAGTTGACCCACACTCCCACCTTGCCTGGTGGTTATACGTAGGGGTGGAACATTTAATTGAACCAATCAATTAAATTAAATAATCATTTAAAAAATATCAGTTATCACTTTAATTAATAATCGATCAAATGTATTGGGCAAAAGATAAATAAATCAAGTATAGTGAAATAATAAAAAAAAAAAAAAGTATGAGCTCAGTAATCCTGTCTATTCTCTTCTGGGTGTGGGTGGGTAATTGTTGGGGGTTTGTTTTGTTGTACGGCAGTTGTCATTTCTTTGTTCTCGCTATGTGGGTGTTTGTTTTGTGTTATTAAGACCTGCGGCCGACGAATGCTCGAACACACTGTACGATTTTGCGTGGTCGGCGAGTCATCAGATCATTAGAGTATTTCACACTGCACAAGTGACTTTCTTGAAATCGTCTCGTTGTGGTTTTCACCGACAGATCAGTGATCTTGTCAACTCTCCTGGATCTCCCAGGAGTCTCCTGGATTTTGAACCCCTCTCCTGGGAGTCTCCTGGATTGGCAAATCTCCTGGATTTCTCCTGGATTTTGTATCAAACTCCCAAAATTCACCAGAACACAGGAAATTACATCTACTATGTTAAAAGTTTTCTGGGGGAGGACCCCCAGACCCCCCGCTTTAGGGGTGGGGGCAATGCATGCAAGAAAGATCATACAGATATTCACTTAAGTAATGACTTAAAGATGAGAAATCATTATTAAAGATGTCCTTTTGCTTCTGTCATCAGATCTGTACTGCTACATTTGGCATATTAGGCTGAAATTGTACACATGCTAGTAAAGTAAGCCTGATAAATGTATCAAACATGCACAAAATTCAACAGAACACAGGAAAATATATCTATTCATAAGTTTTGGGGAGAGGACCCCCCAGACCCCGGTTGGGGAGTCCCGCGCACCCCCCAAAAATAAATCTCCTGGATTCTGACAGTCCAATGTTTACAACCCTGCAAATCACCGACAAGGGATCACACACTGCCAGATATTTCACCAGGATGCATCCCCGATACATAGCCAATATAACTTTTTTTTTTTCTCAAATGTGTTTCAAAAATAGAGTGATGCGCTGTGAGTTTGTACATCTGCTATTTTTGAATAGCCAGTCTAAAATGACACGTATGCATGCTTTCCTGGATTTAATGTGTTAAAATGGAAGATACAAAATATATGAAAAAAATAATAATAATCATAGTGAAAATACTGTAGCTTATTGATATTGAAAACAACAAATCAAAAATAGACGAAACAGTAATAATAATTACAGAATAATAGACAGAATATTCGTAAAGAAGATATCGATGGCCAAAACGCAAAACCTCCTATCTGCAAATGTCATGATTTTTGGATTCCACTTGAATATGAGGACAACGGTCTGCGAGATCGTTCTGCCCCTCATTTTGCCAAAAAATTTCATGTGACTAGAAATAGTAGATTTAATGTTGAACACGCATTTTCATTTTCCAAACAAAGTGAATTTTTCAGATGGGAGGTTTTTGCGTTTTGGCCATCGATATGGGACGGCTGGCAGCCCTCACCTGGCGGCTCCTGCCCGTCGCCCTGGCACGGCACGCTGCGGTCGTTGTGCCAGGCCGAGAGGCGGCCGTCGCGGAGCTCCAGGCACCAGGAGTTCCTGTTGCGGCCCAGCTTGGAGCCCTTGTCCCGCCCCTTCCTCTCCAGGCAGCCGTAGGCCACGCCCACGGCCCAGGCGCCGCAGCAGCGCACGTCCGCCTCCCAGTAGCTCTGGCGGCTGGCCACGGCGGCCGCGCCCAGCGCGCAGCACACCTTGTCGAACTGCAGGGGGCGCTCGGGGGCGGGTTGTTGGGCGGCGGCCGTGGGGCCCGCGAAGTACACGCCGCGGCCCTCGGCCGTCACAGCGATCTGGCCGTGGCAGGTCTGACGGTCGAGCACCACGGGGGACAGGTCTGGAACGGAAAGGGATAGATTTTTTTTTCTCTAATACAGTTTCAACTTTTACGCATATCATCTCAGAATTCACACACCTACACACTAGGGCATTCACCAAATATTCGAATATCAAAGTCACTATAAGTTGAATATTCGCTTATTTTTATTTTTTTATTATTTTCTCTTAAAAAATATATAGTTTATAAAGCTTGGCTAGATAGGAAGTCATAAGAATGAGTTGTCAATTTGTTAATGCTCTATACCAGGGGTTTTCAAACCTTTTTAGGCTGTGACCCCCAAAATAAACATATTTGACTGGAGACCCCCACCCTGACAAGCACTTGGAACTGTAGGCATTACATTTAATGTGACTCTGTTCCGCAGATAAATATTGTGAATGTTCGCCTCTTGCTTACTTATTATTTGACAGTTTGGCCAGTCCTGTCGAATATTCAACTATTCGAATACTTTGATATTGAATAATTCGAATACTAAAAATCGCTATTTGTGAATGCCACAGTGAACACACACACAGTGGTAAAGTCCCTGACTGCGTGTGCATCCAGTTTTGTTGATAAGCCGTATGTCTATAAGAACACAATTGGCCTGTGTTCGGAGGACGGAAGACAGGTGTAGGGAGAGTTGGGTGGGAGGAGTAGGAAGGAGGTTCTATATCCTCCCGGTGGGGGCTCCACACAGGCAGGTGAGTCAGTACAACAGCAGTGACGACACATAAATGTGTGTAGGGGGGGAATTAATTAGCATAATGAAATTGGGGAAGAAGGGGTGAAAAAATAGATACATAATATAGCCGTGCAATATATTGGTGGATATATGGGTCATTATCTGCTGTTATGAAGCTGATGTGTCCCAAATCTTCTACCTTTTAACCGATCTTTCAAGACGAGAAACCCCTTTTGTACAGTATCTTTTACAAATATCAGTCTAAAACAACTGCGCTAGGACTCTCCAAAATCGGGACCTATAGTTTCCCAGCTATGTAATCATCTTCATACCTAACAGCAGAGTCTTCCTCTGCAGCTGGGCTCTCAGCTGTTTGGAGATGGAGCGCAGCGTTCTCAGCAGCCTCTCAAAACGACCTTCGTTCAGTCGTATTTCTGCCTCGGACGCATCTGGCTTCTTGGCACTGTGGAGGAAGGGATCAGTGATGTTAGACTTGGAAGTCTACTGCAGAGAACAAGATAGGAGAAAATGTTCAATTGTTTTAAGCAAAATAGTCAATCTACAAGCTCACAACGCATTGGCTTCTCGACGCTGTCATATGAGGAGGTATACATTTTAAATGGGGAATTAATATTATTTGTGAAAACCTCCAAAACTATACAAATTTCAAAATGGCAAAAGTAGCAGATAAGCAACGATATGGAAAAAAAAGAGGACAAAAAAAATGTGTGCTCCATGTCTGCGAGCTGAGAACTGTACCTCAGATTTGCAGGTTGAGTCTGTGGAAGAGACAAAGGAATACTATGATTTTGAGCTTTTAGGAATGGCACAAAATGAAAATGACATGTCAAGATTATTGTGGCAAAAATACTAGTGATTAACAATATTACCGCGATAATGAAAATATGCTAACAATTTAAAATGGCACTAACTGAACGTTCGCCAAAATAGCTACAAGCTCGCAACGCAACTCGTAATTCTTCCTACCGCGAGGTCTCCTCCCGGGGCCCCCGGGCTACTAGCGTCCATCTCTCGGTGCGTGGCGGCGATGCCCCTGGCGACCTGGGCTAGGTGCTGGTCCCAGGCCCTCAGCACCTGGTCCAGCCGGGCCCCCGTCTCCCTCTGGTCCAGCTCCAGGGAGTCCAGGACGGCCTGCTCGTCCCGGCTCAGCGCAGCGCGCATGCCGTCGTAGCGCTCCCGCACCTGCTGCTTCATCACCTCCGTGCTCCGCTACATCAGAGAGGGAGAGAGAGAGAGTCCCCCACTGATGATGTTAGACCATTAAAGGAGTAGTTCACCGAACTTCACCCTCAAAAAAACTTTTTTTCTATAGATTACTCATGCCATGGAGACTTGAGTTCAGTACTATTTTTGGGTATTTGTCGCATTCCTAAGACGAAAATTTGATTATAGTAAATTTAGCGCCATTGATTGTTTTGTCGCATTCCTAAGACAATAATTTGATTACAATAAATTTAACCTCATTGATTCCGGATGGGGACCCGAATTCATTTGGGTCCCCAAATGACATTTTATTCAAAATATGACTAAAACTAAATCAAAGTGTGCTGTCAAAAACAACACCATCTGTTTCTTTGTGGAAGAAATGGTGCTTTACAGTAATGGTTCCCGTTGTGGACCTATTTTATGTTTACTAGTAGTTTTGAATTATTATAGTTTCAAAAGATTTTCAAAAAACATTTCCCTCAAAAAGCAAAAATGTTCATGGATTATAAATAACATTCAATTATTGTTTTCAATCATTTCCTGAAGAACATTTTAATTAATTCCATACATTCGAATTTACAAAGAACATATGTTTTTCAAAGTTGTGAAAATAGCTGATCTATAAGCTCACAAAGACACCAGTTGTGTGCTTGTAGATCTGCAATTTTCACTAGTTTGGGTCCTGGGCAAACGTCTTCATTTTGTTTTTGGGAGAAAAAAAAGAAGTTTGTGAACCGCTGCTTTACAGTAGGTAGTCTACTCACAGAGAGGTCTGCCTTGAACCACTGCTTTACAGTATGTGGTCTACTCACAGAGAGGTCTGCCTTGAACCACTGCTTTACAGTATGTGGTCTACTCACAGAGAGGTCTGCCTTGAACCGCTGCTTTACAGTATGTGGTCTACTCACAGAGAGGTCTGCCTTGAACCACTGCTTTACAGTATGTGGTCTACTCACAGAGAGGTCTGCCTTGAACCGCTGCTTTACAGTATGTGGTCTACTCACAGAGAGGTCTGCCTTGAACCGCTGCTTTACAGTATGTAGTCTACTCACAGAGAGGTCTGCCTTGAACCACTGCTTTACAGTATGTAGTCTACTCACAGAGAGGTCTGCCTTGAACCACTGCTTGACAGTATGTAGTCTACTCACAGAGAGGTCTGCCTTGCGTTTCTTCAGAGACTGGATGTGATCCTCGGCCTTGGACCGCTCTCCTTCCAGCTCCTGTAGGCGTCTGGACAGCTGTTCCTGTGCACATTGAATTCGGTGCAATCCAGTTTTATTATAGTACCAAAATCGCTGCGTTGTTCCAAGACTATTTACATATAGAGCAAAATGACTGATGATTTCCTGGTTTAAAACCCATTTAGGCCTAGAATTATTGAATGCTTTAACCAGTGAAAAATAGCAGATATACAAGCTCACTAAATATTTTGAAATGGGGGTCCGTGGCCAAATAAATTGAATTTTGGGGGTCCTTCACATGAAAAAGTTTGAGAACCACTGACATAGTAGTCTCTCAAGAACAGACTAACTGAGCTCCAGTTAAGTGAAAAGGACCTTTTCTTTGACGATGGCTGGTCAGATTGCTGACATAGAAACATAGGTTTTTCAAAAAACCTTAGAAGGATTCAAAAGACACTTATAGAATCGGGTCAAAATTCGAATTTTCAAGATTTTTCAAAAATAGCAGATCTACAAGCTGCTGCGCTGTGAGCTTGTATACCTGCTATTTTTCAATAGTTAAAGCATAAAATAACAATACACTATAATGTGTACCCGTTCCAAATGGGTTAAGGTTCAATTTAATGCGCTGACTGACAAGTCTTAAGTACCGGTGATACGTGACCAGTTTCAGCCAGTCTGCGTAGCAGTTTGGGGGAGCGCGGGAAAGGCTGGAACGGCTGGACCACTCCGTCTCCCCCAGAGTCCAGTAGAGTCAGACTCAGTCCACCGTCCTGCAATACACCGTTGCCACCTGCTGGGGGCACTGCAACACCACTCTGGGTGGCGGAGGAGAGTGTTGGCCGTGCGCTGCCAGTAGATATTTGCTCCTTCTCTGCCATGCCTGAGAGTGAGAAGTAAATCATGTCATTGCTCGGGTTCTGTTCATTCAGTTTCTTTATTACTTTCTGACACCACAAATCAAAGAGCGTGGGCAGACTGTCTAAAAATGTCACTGTACCCCATGTCACTAAAAGTTGCCGTGCCCATGTGGATGAGACTGAACTAGTTTTTCGGGTTTCACAACTCCCATTCGAATACTGTTCTGTGGCAAACTATCGCCCATGGAAATATTTGGCACACGCTTGCTTTCTTATCCCACTTTGTATTGAAGTAGGCTGGCTGCAACCTGTGGCCCTGTTAAGCCTTGTGAATGCCTGTGAACTGACCTTTTAACAGACCCAGTGTGTTTACCTCTCTAAAGTAGGGCTGTCACGATTATGACATTTTACATGACGATTAATTGTCACCCAAATAATTGCGATTCACGATTTTATTGTGTATTTGTCGTTGATAATTACATTTCTATTTGGCTTTTAGGCTTTGAAGTTGCACATGGCAGATATGACACATAACTTAAATATACAAAGAAATTACTGACATATTTGACAATTTTATACTTAAAAAAAGAACATTGATAGTGGAAATAGCCGATCTACAACTAAGCTCCCAACGTGTCGTGATGCGACACGTTTTGAGCTTGTAGATCTGCTATTTCCACTACTTTTTTTTAAAGTGTTTAAAACTATATTAACAATTCTCAACATGGAAAGAATTATGACAATTATGCAAAATAATTGCGATTAGCTCAAATAATTGCGATTAGACGATTATGTAATCATTGTGACAGCCCTACTCTAAAGTAGCCGCTGCACCTGCCAAGAGGGTATAGACGGCATGCTGTTTTAATCTGGACCACCACTTTTACACTTAACAGCAACATACCCTTTATATTATGCTCAATGGTTCTTGCTTAAAAACAGCTATGTGTCCTTTACTGCTCTTTTTCTTACTTTTTTTTCCAAGGATCCACAGTTTGATATTCATTAGGCCAGTTGTTCAGGGACCCCCAGGGGTCCTTGAGGGGGTTCCACGCGGTCGCCAGCAAAATGTGTCAACCCATTAACCGATTTAGTGCCATTCCCGAGATATCTCGCGAAAAGTACTCGAGTATCTGCAGTGCCGATCGCGAGATATCTCGCGAAAAGTAATATATTACTGTAACGGCGAGTAGAATGGCGGAACCTCCGGAGACGAAATCCGTCGCTGATTTGTCATCATCACGGCTCCACGAGCACAAAATAGTCATCCCATAACATTGAGGTGGACGGGGGATCTCATCTTTAATGTCCATTATCTCAAAACTACACTTTAGAAGCGAAGATGGAGGCAGATGCTCGCTTATATAACACATACATAAATGCTCCGATGCAATCCAGCATGGCACCAGTAAACAACTATCGGTTCCGGCGTAGGATGCGATGACGTCAGACCGGAAGTGATCGCGCTGTGGACTTCTGGCCTTCAAAATAAGATAACGGGAGTGAATGGGAGCCTGAAGGTGGCATCGTGGACTTTATAATCCGTTAAAGTCAGAGGCTTTAAATGGGTTAAGTCCTGAGGGCGATTCTACCAATATATTCTAAATCAGTAGTTCTCACACTCTCCCAAGATTTTTCCAAAGATGTATAAGCTCACAGGGCGGCACAAAGTGATGCGCTGTGAGCTTGTAGATCTGTGATTTTTGAATAGCCAAATAGCTCGATGTGAAATCATGAAGATTGGTGCAATTATATATATATATATATATGTATATATATTAAAGTGAACATTTTTAACTAAAATCTTTGCTTCCCGGGGTCCCTGGAACAACATATTTTGAGATGGGGGTACGAGGCCAAATGCATATCATTTTGGGGGTCCTCGACATGAAACAGTTTGAGAACTACTGATTTAGCAATATTTATCTAGAACATTTAGAAGACATGTTTAGAATCTGCCCCAGGTCTTAATGGGTTAAATACTATTCACTTCGCATACTTAGATCATTAGTACATTATGAATCTACTAATACATAATAATGATATATGTCTTAAAGGAGTAGTTCACTTCTATCAATTACTCACCCATGTAGACTTGAGTTATTTTGTGTGTGTGTGTGTGTGTGTGTGTGTGTGTGTGTGTGTGTGTGTGTGTGTGTGTGTGTGTGTGTGTGTGTGTGTGTGTGTGTGTGTGTGTGTGTGTGTGTGTGTGTGTGTGTGTGTGTGTGTGTGTGTGTGTGTTCCTAAGCCAACAATTTGAGAGTTTGAGGAGACTCTTTGTAGGACCATTGATTCCGGATGGAGACCCAAATGCATTTGCGTCTCCATCCGGACTCAATGGGGGAACATTTATTATAACCAAATTATTGTCTTAGGAATGCGACAAAAACAAAAGTCTGCATGGGGTGAGTAAAAGATAGAAAAGAAGTCATCTTAGGGGTGAACTAGGGGTGAAGTTAAAATACCCAGCGGCATAATAAAGTCATAACAATCCGTTCCACCTGCTGCAGAAATGGGTACTTTGACTCTTGCTGCTTCTACAGACATTTTGATGACAGTACTTTTGTACTTTGACCAGGGTTAAGATTTCGAATACATGACAGTTTACTCGCAACAAAGCATTGCAGCACTGTGGCATTTCTGCTTTTACTCAAGTCAACAATCTGAGTAGGCCTACTTCTAGTTTATAAAGACAAAAAGATTCTAGTTCCATTCCATGTGCACTTGGCTTGTAACCAAGCCAAGTGCACTGATGAGGTGGGGAACTCTGTTCAATTCAAAGTAGAAAAACACATTTATTTAGCTCATAGCAGCAATAAGAGTGGAACTAGAATCTTTTTGTCTTTATATCTATATACCCTCTCCAAAGAGCACCTGTTTCTCAGCCTATTGTATTACTCACGGACCCACACAGCGCTTCTTCTACTTTTATTCTACTTCTAGTTTATGCTTTACACACAGCGCTAATATTGACTTACATTGCAATCCCCCTGGGGTCTAGTACTGAGTCAGGTCCCCTCATGTTTTCCCCTCTACCCCGAAATCTCTCTCGCCAAATGTAATGTTCACCCTAGAGTAGAGTCGCTGTGGTTCACGTGGTTAAATAATGTGTAATGGTGCTGCTTACCTCTTATCGGTTCTCTCCCCGTCTGTCTGTATTGTGTGTCTGCAAAGAATGTGCTGTGGTTTGGACAGCGGGGAGTGTGGGTGTGTTCTTTCTTGTGCAAGCTGTAGCCTGCACTGTGCACTCAAAACTCCTTACTGTAACCTGGAAACCCACCCCGGGATCCGTTTTATTAATTGCCCAAGCGAGTGTGCATAATAGATATGTTAGGACACGTTCTGTTTGACTAGCTCGCAGTTATTGGTTATTATTACCAATCGCATGACAGACTTCTTTGGTAATTAAAACTGTAGCACAGTCCATAAATAAAAGACTTAAAGGGATATTTCACTTTCAAAAACACTTTGTCATTCTACCGTCTAATCAGGCTTTTGGGAACTCCCAGGACAGTTTTTGAATTTCTTCATTCAGTTTTTAGATATTTTATATTTATTTCCCCCCCATTTCCCCCCTTCCAGGACCTTCCTATACAAACCCATTGTAACTTCAAACTCCATTTAACCCCAATCTTTTATTTAATTTAATAGTTTTCATTTCCCAAAAAGATTAATAGAAAACAATGATGGATGTTATCGAAAAAACACGTCTTGCTCACGTATTCGGAGGGTGTCAGGAGTCACCAGAAAAAAAGGACAGGTGTTTTCATTGAATCTATCATGGTTAAAATGGAATTTTAAGAAAAATTAAAATCACTTTCCTATGCAGAGGGTTGGCTTTGTCTCGCTCTGTGCCTGTGCATTGTGCAGCGCTATGGACAACATGACATCCAAAGGGCCCTGCTCAAAATAACAGTTTCTCTGGACATGGCCACTTGAACTTCTTTTCTCTAGGACAGGGCTGGGCAACCATTGAGTTGATCATAAACAGACACTATTAACCATTTTTGTTTGATGTGCATGCAACTTTTCCCACCAGATAGTCAGAATGTATCTTGCCTTGTTATAATTCATATTCAGTTGACAGCATGTCACTCTTTGTTCAGTTTTTATTATTAAATTAATTCATTATTTTATGTTTGTCGTTCTAATTAGCCGCTTCATTATAAGACATGGAAGCCATGGTGGTTTTCACTAGCAGTGGAGTGATCGTGCCAGCGTTGTGGTCATGGTGGTTTTCACTGTCTGGCAGTGGAGTGATCGTGCCAGCGTTGTGGTCATGGTGGTTTTCACTGTCTGGCAGTGGAGTGATCGTGCCAGCGTTGTGGTCATGTTTCCCAAATGGTTGCCCACCACTGCTCTAGGACTTCAACCAATGACAATCCAGAGTGAATTATGAACTTTTCTCTGTGTTTCAGGTATGCACAGTTCTACAGTGAGGATGAATTCTGCCACTACAACATGTTCAACCATCATTTCTTTGGAGGGGAGGTAGGACATACAGCATAACTATGGACATATCCTCACAGTCTTATTTAATTTTTTTCTCTCCTGATGGGATCAAGTTGGTATCCCAACCCGACAACATATGTTCTGTTTACTAAAGAACTGGAGAGACATGGAGACCCCTGTTACTGAACATTATAAACTAGCAATGTTTACTATCAGAATATATTGCTATTTAACACGTATTTGAACAAAAACACCCCCTTTGGAGATACTGAGATTTAAAAAAGATAATAATAATCAAATAGGGGTCCTAGAGTTCATCAGGGGTCTTCAACGTTTTCATGCCAAGGACCCCTTAGTTGAGAGAGATGAAGCAGGGACCCCCACAACCTTTTTCATATAGTTGTATCGTTTGACAGCACAATCAGTATATTTTGGATTCATGTCAATTTGTGTTTTCAGATATTTAACCACTTGAGCCATCATTACCTAATACACTTTTCCTTTCACTCTGTTAGTCTGCTCTTTTTCCCCTCTACACCAAACCACTTTGCTGAAAATAGCCGATCTACAAGCTCACAACGCCTCGCAGTGCGAGGCGTTGTGAGCTTGTAGATCTGCTATTTTTGGCAACAGAATATGGACACAGAATATGGACACCAGGGTTCAAGTTGTTAATATAAAAAGGATTGGAAGATTTGGAGGACCCCCTGTAGTAACTCTGAGGACCCCTTAGGTATCCCGGAACCCCTGTTGAAGACCCCTGGTGTAAATTGTTTAAGGCTGTTCGCTGGTCTAGTAACAACATGTGGTGTATGTTGTTTAGGCCTGTTCTCTGGTCTAACAACATGTGGTGTATGTGTTTAGGCCTGTTCTCAGGTCCTGCAGACCTTCCTCAGCGAGGCCGACGGGGAGAAGGTGGTGATGGTGGCGGACCCTCCATTCGGGGGCCTGGTCAACCCCCTGGCCCACAGTTTCACCCTGATCTCACAGACATGGAGGAAACTGCAGAGCCTCGGTAAGGGCCTGTTTACATCATTTTGAACGCGCGTTTTGAGGCCGATTCAACGAATGCCTTCAAAATCAGTATTTCTCACACTTTCAAGACTCTTCAGAAATCTTCAAAAAATGGCAGATGTACAAGCTTGCAGTGTAGCACGAAGTGAAGTGCTGTGAGCTTGTACATCTGGTATTTTTGATTGGCCCCTCACACATATCCTCAATGACAAAGATGCCTTCCCGGTTTTACTGGGTTAACCACTTGACTGCTAGAGCGTCCCTATTCTTGGCATCATAACAGGCAAACCTTCGCTGGAAATAGCAGATCTACAAGCATTGTGAGCTTGTAGATCGTCTATTTTCGTGCCGTAGAGGTGGGGGAAATGGGAGGGGGCCAACTATAGACCCCAGGGGACGCTGTCATCAACGACGAATATAGGGTTTAAGTGGTTTTAAAGTATCATGTCTTTTTTGCACATGGCAAATACAACTGTGAGTTAAGCTGTCTAACCATGTACTGTACAGTATACGCCTATTAGAGGATGATGTCAAAATGCCTTGGTATTTAATCTGTCTGTGCCCTGTCATAAAAAGCAGTTCATATGTTCTCATGCCTCGACGTGCCTTTCTATTTCTGTACCACAACTCAGGGCTTTCTTTACCCGTAATCCCCTGTTTGTTAACCACTTAAGCCCTACACAATAGTCTTATTAACTGAAATAAAATGGCAACTAAAGTTCATGTTTTATGTATTATTATAATTGCTACGCTTACTATGGAACCTTTACTGAATAGCATGTTTTGTAAATGTGATTTCATGCAGCCTATTCCAACTTCTATAAAGAAAGGCTTTCCTCATTAGGCCTGAAAAAACGAAAACAAAACAAACAACTTTTGTCTTATGCACAAATTAAAACGTAACTGGAATAAAACGCAAACTGAAACAAAACGAACAACTTTTGTCTTATGCACAAATTAAAACGTAACTGGAATAAAACGCAAACTGAAAAACTAATCTAATAAATTGGCCACCATAAGTCAGGATTGTTGAGGTTAATGCCCTTATACATTGCATGCATACCAGTGTTTTTAAAGGACTGTGTGTGTGTGTGTGTGTGTGTGTGTGTGTGTGTGTGTGTGTGTGTGTGTGTGTGTGTGTGTGTGTGTGTGTGTGTGTGTGTGTGTGTGTGTGTGTGTGTGTGTGTGTGTGTGTGTGTGTGTGTGTGTGTTCGTTCCAGACGACAGCAGCAGTAAAGACATGCCGATGGTGTGGGTCTTCCCATATTTCTTTGAGCCCCGCATTCTGCAGTGTCTGCCTTCCCTCACCATGCTAGACTACCAGGTACATTACCAGTGTTGTGTTCTAGGGCATACTATAATCTATGATCCGTGGCTATTCGTGTGGCCAGGGCAGACGCCAGTGCATAATGTCTATCAGATACGCAAAAAAAAATAAAAATCACAGCATATGCCGTATACTCGCGTAACAGGTAGAACACAGCACTGTACATTACTATCACCATGCTATAGACCAGGGGTTCTCAAAACGTTTTGGCTCAGGACACCCCTGTAAATAACTTTTTCATCCACGGCACTACTGAATTATAGCACCTTAGATCTGTCATTTTTACAGTACACGCATATTTAAATCTTTCCCCTTAAGATACGGTGCACCCACTTTGAGAACTACTGCTATAGACTACCCAGCTGCACTACTCTCAGCCTGCTGTCCCTCTCATCACTGTGAACCCCAGACTTGGGAAGCCCGGCTGAGAGCTCGGTGTCCGTGATAATCTTTCTCTAGTCTAGGCCATGTTTCACTTGGATTCAAAAGAATCTGATCCGTTTTGGGCTGTATTTTCTCTTCTGTCCAATACTAGAAATGGGCTTTGAACCGTCATGTTTCTGTACAGAAAGGAAATAAAGGAACGCTCGCACACTAAGGGCTCCGTTGTGATAAGTGCTTTCATTGCACCAAATGAAAATGAAAAGCACTCGGGGCACATCGGAGCCCTCAGTGTCGAGCATTTATTTCCTTTCAGTAGGTCTCGCTCAGCACCTGCCCAATTTGGGTTTGGGATGTGCATGTCTGCTCTTTTTTCACGTTTCTCGACAGACACACTTCTGAATTAACCCCTGTCTGTAATTGGATTATATGAACTGAACCCAATGGTTTCTCTTCATATGGGGGGAATAAACTAGACCTACTACACTTATATTTACAGTTTAATTGAAGAACACTGGCCTGCTCATTGTATCAGAGTACTTGTTCCCCTTGTTAGAGTACACAGTGCAGTACCCTCTACCATAAAACCAAAATATAAGGTCAGCAACCTTTTTGACACAACATGCTTTTTTTTTTTTACTTTCTTTATAGTCAATGTGCCATATTAACATTATGTTGAATTATGACACCACATCAAAATTGAATATGTCCAACTGATTTGTGTTCTTCTTTTGAAATACGTTTGTTCTTTCACATCAGGACATTGTAATGATCATCATTGGACTTTGTTTAGTTGGGTGCATATGCTAACGGTATGCACATTCATGTCAATTGCTCCAGCCACTGAGGAGAACCGGGCAGGAAAGACTTTCTATCTCCTTAATGTAGGACAGGGGTCTTCAACGTTTTCAGGCCGGGGACCCCCAAACTGATGGGGAGATGGAGCAGGGACCCCCTACCACCTCGTAGGGTGGGGGGGTCGGGGCTACGACATATGTCTTATTTTAAACATGTACAAGTTACAGCGAGCAGGGTGGGCCGTACCACTACCATTTCTAAACATAGGCCTACTACTATTAACTGAGAACCAATGTCAATAATATCAACAATCTGTCAATTGCATAGTAATCATGTATTCAAGCTATTCAAAATGGATAGAATCATGATTTATTTTTTAACATAAATGTGAAAAAAAAAAAAAAAAAAAAAAAAATTTTGAAATCTTTTTTCTTTTTTTCTTTTTTTAAGCAATAATTTCGCGGACCCCCTGCAGTACCTCCGCGGACCCCCTAGGGGTCGCGGACCCCCTGTTGAAGACCCTTAATGTAGGATATTCGGTAAGCTTGGGGTCGTTGTGCTCGTTCTCCAGGTGGATTACGACAACCATCCCCTGTACAAGCACGGCAAGACGGGCCGTAAACAGTCTCCTGTCAGAATGTTCACCAACCTCTCCCCACGAGACATCGTCCTGCCCGCCAAGGAGGGCTACAGGTAGAAAAACACTCACCCATTAGCTGTGTTAGGACCTGTTAGACCTAGCAGCATGTGTTTGGTGTTTACATTCCCGGGAAGGACATTTAGGAGTGGATATAGGGCTGCCACGATTATTACATAATCGCCTAATCGCAATTATTTGAGGTAATCACAATTATTTTGCATAATCGTCATAACCGTTTCCACGTTGAGAAATGTTAGTATAGTTACAAACACTTTCAAAAAGTAGTGGAAATAGCAGATCTACAAGCTCACAACGCGTCGCGATGCGACTATTTCCACTATCAATGTTATTTTTTTAAGTATAAAATTGTCAAATATGTCAGTAATTTCTTTATATTTTTAAGTTATGTGACATGATTTCCATGTGCAACGTCAAAGCCTAAAAGCCAAACAGAAATGTAATTGTCAACGACAAATACACAATTAAATTGTTAATCGCAATTATTTGAGTGACAATTAATCGTCATGTAAAATGTCATAATAGTCTAGTAAATCTAGGGAAAAAATACACTCAGGTTGGACAACATTTTATTATTTAGTTTTTCAAATGATTCTGACAGGAAATTAGGTCTACTAGCCAGGATAAAAAAATCTACCCTGATCTGCTCACTGCAAATACCCACAGTGGCCAAATCAAGTTGGGCTCCCATCAACTTTCCATACAGGAGGAAAATACCCAGAAAAGAATCTGCTTTAAGTAGGATGTGAGGGGTCTAACTAGGGGTTTGACATGATGCTGAATCCATTGCAAGCATTTGTTTTGCAAAACATTCCTTGGGCTAACAATGGCCCCAGAAAATGATGGTTTAGTGATGAAAAGTGATGAGTCATCACTTTTCTACAGTTTTGTGGGCGTTTTATGGGGCCAATGAATGTTTTTGTGCAAAACAAATGCTTGCAATGGATTCAGCATCATGACAAACCCCTATTAGACCCCTCACATCCTACTTAAAGCAATTTTCTTTCTGGGTATTTTCCTCCTGTATAGAAAGTCGATGGGAGCCCAACTTGATTTGGCCACTGTGGGTATTTGCAGTGAACAGATCATGGTAGATTTTTTATCCTGGCTAGTAGACCTAATTTCCTGTCAGAATCAGTTGAAAAACTAAATAATAACATTTTGTCCAACCTCAGCCTTATTTTTACTGGACTATAATCGTGACAGCCCTAAGTGGATAATATTAATAAGGTGGGGATGGGTCTGAAAAATCCATTAAAGGGATATTTCACTTTAAAATAAATCAGCCGGGGCGCCTGATGGAGGGAAAGGAACAACGTGTTCCTTCCACGCGCTACGTCCTACCGGGGAAACTCCCCCCTGTCAGGTGATAAGAAGCAGCCTGCTCACTCCTCATGCAAGTAGAGTAGCACTCAGGATTGCAGTTTAGGCAATTGGCACTGGGTGAAAAATGGGTTACAAAATCGTGGCATAAAATATTAAACTAGAAATTGTTGACGATACCAGAGTAAAGAATAGCATGTTTTTTTTGGAGCTGTGTGAAGCACAGGCTCCCTATACGTGGCTGTGTGGGTCTGTGTGTGTGTCTGTGTGTGTGTCTGTCTGTGTGTCTGTATGTAGCCTGAACTTCCTAAACTTCGGCACGCCACTAGTCCCACAGTTTTGCCACCACACACTCGCGCCATATGTCAAATCGACCGGCTTACTCGGGAATCGTGGGCTATTACTTTTCTAAGAGAAAGGTTCTATAGTTTAATTGATATTAATTTATTAGTGAATTAATTTTCCCCATTGACTTATAATGGGAATTGCAAAAACTCACATTCAATTATTTGTCTCTCGCAAACCATAGGGGCTAGAGTTTCAAGACTTGGAGAGGAGGTTCATAATGATTTCAAGGATTAAATAAAAAATACTTGTGTCATTTGGCCGCATGGTGGCGCCATAACACCCCACTTTACGTTTTGGCCTGTAACTCTTGAACCGTAGGTCGGAAAATTAAAAATATTTTTTCCCTGGATTCCTTGGGTCATGACGCATCTCCCCATATAGGCCACGCCCATTTGCGCCATGATAGATTTTCCGCCATCTTGAATTTTCTCCAAAACACACTTTTTGCTCCTTTTCCTACATATTTTCTTCAAATGTCACAAAAATCGGTACACATGATCCACACACACACACACACACACACACACACACACACACACACACACACAGCTCCACACGGGTGTGATTTTTTTTATTAATTAATCAAACATGTTAGTAACAGTAGAATAGTTGAAATGTATATTTGTCTCTAAATAGTATAATAATTGAAAAGTTTATAGAAGTGTAATGCACTGCAGTGTTTAAACCGCATGTGCCATTCTGATCCAAGGGTGTGAAGTGGACTGCACACTTGGAATAAGGAACTAAGATTTTTCTTTTTTAAATCATTTTAACATATATTATGAATTGTTTTGTTCCCTTACAGGTTTTGTTCCATTTGTGAGAGATATGTGTGGTCCCTCAACAAGCACTGTGCCAAATGCAACGTCTGTCCCTCCAAGGTACAGTGCTTGTGTCTCAGTAATGCATGCAGAGTTTTTATACAATCCATAATGTTGAAGTTAATAAGATACAGTACCTGTATTAGGGATGGGACGATATGAAATTTTCATATCACGATTATTGTTACAAAATAATTCATGATTTACGATATTAACGCGATAATCAAAATCAATTATCCTGAGGGAGAACATTTGCCAAAAAAATTGCAGATCTACAAGCTCACAACGCGTCGCAATGCAACGTGTTGTGAGCTAGTAGATCGGCTATTTTTTGGCAAAGACACTTGTAGATCGGCTATTTTTTGGCAAAGACACTTGATAGAGTGAAAAAAAGAAGTACCTTTTATCAATAAGAGGGTTTAAGTGGTACCGGATATGCAGCTCGGCAAATAAAAGGAGAATTGATCCCAGTGCATGACGGAGGACGATATCACGATAAATGAAATCTCCACGATACGATTATCGTGAGTGTTTTTTATCACGATAAACGATAATATTGCGTTTCGTCCCATCCCTAACCTGTATCCGTTTGTACATAAGTCACACCTTAAAGTTATTCTAATCCTAAATGACTGTACCTGTGTCTGCCTGTGTCTCTCTAATTGTGGGTACTTAAGGTGTGAATTACCATAATTAATATGAATCCTGCGTACATTACCTGTATCAGCCTGTCTCTGTAATAAATGCAGAGGTTGGATATAATGCACATGTTTAAAGTTCAAGTACCAGTGATCTCTCCATCTAACCAGGACGGTAGGGAGTGGCGGCACTGCTCTGCGTGTGAGAAATGCATGAAGCCATGTAAGTACACTCACATTTGAGACTTGTTAAATCTTTAATCGTTAATTTCTTGTGTGAGAATGAATCATCAAGTAATTGATTGACAAGATCGTGACAGCCCTAGTTATAAATACTTTATTACGTTGGTTCTCAAAGTGGGGTCCGGGGACCCCAGGGGTCCTTGAGGGAGTTCCAGGGGGTCCCCAGCTAAATGATAGTTAGGAACCAAATGGACCCTTATGGGTATGTAACTCAGAGAGTGTACAAATGGAACTAATATAACCATATATTACAATATAAATTGAGGTCTCAGATACAGAAATACCTTTAAATGGGGGTCTGTAGCCTAATGGATGTCAAACTGGGGGTCCTTGAAATTAACTCTTTTACTGCTTCGGACGTTCCCGTTCGCCTCAATTTTGACCCTAGCTCGCTGCCAATACGAACGCTCGTTCATTTACTTACTTTTGATGACTGAGCCCCAAATCACTTCCTGGCTGTTTTCTGTGGATCTGATCTAGAAATGCTTTTCTATGCTCTGAATGGACGGCAAGCGGAGTGGCCCAATTCACATCCATTCTTTGCATAAGGCTGCCCTCTGCCGCCAGCTTGGCTAAAGTACACATATAATAGATCCAATGAAAAATAATGGAAAATAAGCAATAGATCTTTTTCTATAACATCACAAAGGTAAGCTGCTTTTTGCTGGCACCAGCCCCAATAAATAAATAATAAATCTGGCAGTAGAACTGTTAAAATGGTTGAGAACCACTGCTGAGACGTAAAAGGTCCCTGGCAAATAGTTTCAAATGGGGGTCCGCAGGTTAATAAGTGTCTACATGTGGGGGTCCTTGACATGAAAGAGTTTGAGGAGCACTGCTTTATTACTTCTTTGTGTTTTTTTGGATGGCCCAGCCTGGAAGCACTGCCAGGCGTGCGGGCACTGTGCCCTGCCCGGCCACCCGTGTGGGCAGGAGAGCACCGAGGGCTGCTTCATCTGTGGCAGCCTCAAGCACAAGCGCAACGCCTGCAAACTGCGCCACACGCAGAGGATCAACAAGTGAGTTGAACTGGAATGGCTTTTAGTGCAGGCTATGTTGGAAATCATTTCTACCATTCATGTTTTTCCGAGTGTAAAGTTATTAAATTCTGTACGCTGTTTGTCATATCTGCCCTGTGAACATTTTGTTTACAAAGCCCTAAAGATAGAAATGCAATTTTGTATTCATAACGTTCAAAATAATGTCACAATTAAATCGCTAATCACGATTAGTTGGTATCGTTGCGTAAAATGTCATCGTGACAGCCCTAGTCTTGCTCAAAGCATAAATTGACCTTTTAGTTTTCACTCACAGGCCTGTCAGGGAAGTCTGAAGCTTAAGAGATCATCAGTCATCAACAGAAGAGCTTGCTTGTGTTAACTCGTTCTCGTGTTTGTATGTGTGTGACTGTGTTGCCCGTACTCTTACAGATCCAACTCCAAAGGTGGCAAGAAGTTGCAGCCTCCACGCCCTGCCTTCAAGCCCAAGGGCAAGAGGAAGTCGGGAGCGTCTCGCAGGGCCAAGAAGCTGGCAGCGGCAATGAAATCATGATGTCTCTGTCAGCCTGCTGGGAGATCCGTGGCAGATGTTTTGTCTCGTTTTTTCTCTTGATGATGATGATGTGCACATATCTTTTGTAGACATTGTGTAGACAGGTTTCTCATTGTTGAGTCTCAGTGTTGGGACATGTCTGTGCACAAATGGAACCGAATGGACCCTTAACAGGTCCAACGTTGGGGTTCACGTGGTTAAATTGCCGGAGAAGACGTACATTGACTTGTCTCATTTAATAAAGGTTTAATAAAGGCTAACTATGTTCATATTAATCAACAGGGGCTTTATGTTCTTTTCATGTTTTATGTTCACAGAACATCAATCAAAGGAAGCGCAATTATTCAATGACATTAGGATGCATTAAAAAAAAGAAAAAATAAATAAGAGTGGCAGCAGAAAAGGATAAATCTCTTGCTATACCAACTGCTGTATGCAGCCCACCCACCAGATAGCAGTGTTCACTCTCAAATCCTTGTTTTCATAGAAAGGGAAGCATTAATTGTATGCTTTTGAGTTCAGGGGATCATGCAGTCAGTATATTGTCGGTGTCGGGTGGAAACCTTGTATGTCCAAAACCTTTCGTTTTGTATTTATTGTTTTAAAAATGAACTAAACTAGTTTAAATAGCAGATCTACAAGCACACAACCCCTCGCACCGCGAGGCGTTTTCACTACTTTTGTGCGACAACCCATGTATGATGTAGCAGGGCTTTACTTGGTGAAAAAAACATACAAACTTGAAACTTGTAGATACGAGGTTTCTGCCCGACAGTGACGATATCCTTTTCTGGTAGAGTTCCACGTCGAGTGCTACTCCCCACACATCCAATCCTGTGTGGGCAGAGTTTATAAAGGCCCTGCCAGTGCCACGCACTGCCAAGTCTAAACCAGCCATAAATGTATACCTAATCGAGCCTGATTCAGGCACTCGGGCTGTCAACATGAGCCTAGACACACACACAGATGGTGTACTTTGGAACAAGGAGTGTCCTATATGGATGGTATAGTACAGTGGTTCTCAAACCTTTCTAGGCCGTGTCCCCCAAAATAAACATATTTGAACTGGGGACCCCCACCCTGCAAAGCACTTGGAATTGTAGGTATTCCATTTAATGTGACTCTGTTCCAAAGATAAATATTGTGAAAATAGCAGATCTACATGCTCACAACGCCTCGCAACGCAAAGCGTTGTGAGCATATATATTGGCTATTTTCACAATGTTCGCCTCTTACTTACTCAATATTTGACAGTTTGACCAGTTTGGTATTAAAATGGTCTTTAAAGTCCTTAAATTGTCACTTTATAAATGTGCAGATACCCTGTAGTGTATACATGTATACTTTGTGTTGGTTTGTTTACCATTGAGTGAGGGAAAAAAATTACATTAAGCTAATCATATGGGGGCCCCACAAAATAATGTGGGGAGTGGGGACCCCACTTGGGACTTGGGGTCGCGGCCCCAAGTTTGAGAACCACTGGTACAGTACCATGCCAGCATCATGCATATATTCATGCTGTCGATGAAAAGACAGATTGATAGCAAGCCATTATGTGTACAGGCGTGCACACAGCACACACTCCAATACAGAGTATTTGCAGGTCAGCCTAGCATGAAGGCAGATCAATATTATAATCTCTTTAGCCCAATAGACACTTCGACATGATGCATATATTCATGCTGTCGATGATGAAAAGACAGATCCACAGCGAGTCATAATGTGTACAGGCGAGCGCAGAGCACACGCACTCCAATACAGTCTTTGCAGGACAGGTCAGCCTTGCACGATGCGGATCAATATTAGAACCTCTTTAGCCCCGATGTACACTTCTCAGTGAGACGGACTCGTGCACCGAAAACAGTCGATCTACAAGCTCGCAATGGTTCGCCAACCCAACACATTGTGAGCTTGTAAATCATCTGTTTTCGGCCTGCGATTCCATCTTCCGACAAAGTAATGCTGTGAACTAATCGTAGTGTATGTTCTCCTATTGCAGTTGTACGCCTGTAATGAGATGTTATGGGCTCACTTACTAACTCACCCTGATTGCTAATGGTTTTAATGATTTGACTCCCCCCTAATCTCTCTTCTCCCTGGCAGGGCTATGAGATCAACATCAGGGGCCTTCTTCAGTGCCATACATCTTCCCTTTCTAATGATTTTCTGATTGCAATTAATACATCTAAATACTCTTGTGTATAATATTTGTCATTACTTAGTCTTAGTTGACTATAGTCTCAGAACAGAAAGAAAGGTGATTCAGATGCTCATTCAGATGTTATAAATTCCCCCTAAGGGGGAATATAGAAAACAGAAGCCTGATACGTGCATCGTACAAGGGCTATATCACCAGAGGTGAGGTGCAGTCTAGATGCAAAGCCATTGCGCAAAATTCCTTTTCAGTTCAAGGAAGCGCAATTTGGAACAATCATAGACTGTAAAAAAATATGGGCGGTGGAAAGCCATTGGTTTCTATGATGCGCAAATGAAGCTTTTTTTGCCGTTTTATGGGTGCATACAACCATCCTACTACCATCATTGTTTTAATGGTACCAAAGGAAAGGTGTGGTTGTTTAGGGGTGCAATAGAGGTCTATTGTATCCAGTGTTTTTTCTTTTCTTTCTTTTTACTATCTTGAAAAACATTTTGAAAAGCCCCTATTCGACTGACATGGGCCAACACCGCACCACGGAACAAAGAAGGTAGCTCGCACTCACTTTCTTGGTCACTCCAAAATTTTATTTAGCAAGCAGCAAAAAATATAGACGTTTCGACCAGTTGTGGTCTTCTTCAGTATTATGTCCAACACCGCACCACTCCACACCGCCCTCTTGTCCCAGGTTTTCCACTACAAAGATCTGGGTAGAGTGGTGTGAAAGTGGTACTACATTTGGGTTCCTCCATGCCAGAAGTGAATGGAGCGACAGATGGGGGTGGCCCCTTCTCCGTCAGGCTACCAGCAGCTGTCAGCTGTGACCCCTGACAGACAGGCCCAGCTGAGGGGCCAAAATACCTCCCACAGGACCTCGCACCTACCAACTCCTCATAGGAGACGGGAAGTTCTGTTTGTTCATTTGATATTAACAAAGAAGTACGAAATAATTGTTAAATCACAGAGGGGTCCTTACAGTTGAATAGAGGTGAAAGACAATATGACCCCTCTTTTCAAGACAATTTGTTTCTCATTAGCAATGCAAATGTCACCTTGTCCCTTCTCTGTCACGTGGCACCCTTCACCGGTTGATTTTAAGTTTGGAATGTGCAGCTGTCATGCAGGATGACAAGAGGACGCAGATTGTAGGAGTAGGCTACCTCAACTAACCAACCCTGGCCTGAACAGTAGTAACCTCTCAGTCTTGCCTCTGACACACTCCTCTACTCTCGTCTGTTGGACTTACTGGCCATCTCACTGGAAGGCGCACAGCTATCATGGTGGAGCACACTGAGATATTTGACTCACCTGGAAGAGGTCTGAGGGTCCTCAAGGAGTTTTTGGCCGGAGACGTTCTTTTTGCAGATCCTCCCCTTGCACGTGTGGCTTTTGACAGGTACAGTATGGCTTGTGCTCGTGTTTGCTCAAACTAGGCCAAGGAAGAAATGCCAGGAGAAAATCAAAAGAAATAGCCTCATGGTGGCACTATAACACGTGGATTTGTGTTTTTGTCTAAAATACTTTGTATGCACACTCCCTAGGAAAAACCTTTGTCCTGCCTTTTATAGCACCACCAGGAGGAGTGATACTCCTTCAGATTTCATCAAAATGTCATGCAAATCGGTACACATGATTTATAGTCATGCGATCGATATGGATATGTAAGCAATTTACCCCGAGTGAGACGACATTATGCTCTGATAATGTCCTGTGTGAGGGGGTGATCGGACGAGGCGAAGCCGAGTCCGATAACACCCTCACACAGGACATTATCAGAGCATAATGTCCGACCCCGAGTGGTAAATAGCTTTTCTACCACTTTTTCCCTTATACATGAAAGAAAACACATAGTTGTAACTTGCAAGGATCTTAAGTTACAATCATTATTGCCTATAAAACTTCCGCGAGACAGCAGATAGTTCCACCAACAACATCTTCTACTCACCAACAGATGGCGCCAACTCCATACTAATCCATGCGTCTAGCTTACAGCTAAGCTAACGTCAGTTAGAAGTACCGTTCCGGCCGTAAATAGAGGCTGTTCGCTTCCAGAAAGGCATAGGTTCAGAGAAAAGGGGCTTTAAAGTTGGCGGATTGCATTGGATCCAAATAAATCGGCGACTATAGCATGCACGTTAGTAAACATAGGACCGTTGCCACGGTCATTTGTTGGTTGGGGGAAAGGTGTTCCGACTACCTCCTGAAGTCCCCGGATGTACACTGAGGCGCATTGATCTCGGACAAGTCCTCACACAACTTTGCGGCAGTTGTTCTGTCATAACCTCCGGAATTTAGCCAATCAGAATCCAGTATTTGAACACGTGACTCGAAAAAGTGGTAGAACTTTGCTTTTTCACATTCCATCCTGATTGGCTTGCTATTTCTGTGAAATTTTGCACGCAAATTCCCACTAGGTCAAGGAACTTGACTTAATGGACTTTTGAGTTCATTGTTGTAGTGGAATGATTTCATAGTTGTACCAGTTTAAAAAAAAATCACACCCAATGTGAAGTGAGCGGTGGTCGTGCTTGCATAACGTCTTCAGACTTGGATTTGAGTCTAGGATGTACAGGCTATGCTACACACACACAATTTACTAAGGCAACACGCTGAGGAAAAAGGCTACAGACACACGCACAGCCACTCTATGGAGCGGTTTACTACCAAGAGAAACAATTAATTGATTTCAGGAAAAAAAAGACAGATAATTTTATTGACCTCAGTTAAAGACGACACGCAAAAAAACAACAACAACAAGGTAAATCAGGCTATCTGTTTGGCTAATATTGTTGATGACGTCACACAGCGCCTCTAACTGTATACTATGTCACCGTGAGGGAGCGGCTTTTCATTGTGAATCTATAGGCACAGAGCTGACGCAGTGAGAGTGCAAATTGTTACAACTAATAACATTTTAACTAGCAGTAGCAGCTGTAAAAATGGTAAAGATTCCGCAACTTGGTGGCATAATTAATGCAAAAAATGTGCAAGTTTTCAACAAACAGCCGTCAAAGATTAGTAGTATCCAGGGTCTCACTCACCGCTCCCATGAATGCTCTGGACATATTTTGCAGCTGTGTCTTCTGTCTAATCCAGGGGTCTTCAACAGGGGGTCCGGGACCCCTAGGGGGTCCTCAGAGTCACTACAGGGGGTCCTCCAAATCTTTGTGTGATAGAAACCTTTTTTTCTCCTTTTTTATATTAACCACTTGAACCCTATAGTGTCCATATTCTGAGAACTTTAGCCAAAAATAGCAGATCTACAAGCTCACAACGCCTCGCTCTGCGAGGCGTTGTGAGCTTGCAGATCTGCTATTTTCGGCAAAGAGCTTTGGTGTAGAGGGGGAAAAGAGCAGACTAAGTACAGAGTGAAAGGTCAAGTTTATTATGTATTGACGATTCAAGTGGTTAAATATATCTGAAAACCCAAATTGACATGAATCCAAAATACACTGATGATTGTCAAACAATGAAACTATATGGAATCTATGAACAGGTTGTGGGGGTCCCTGCTTCGTCTCTCTATCAACTATGGCGGGGGTCAGCAACCTGTGGCTCTAGAGCCGCATGCGGCTCTTTAGTGCCACCCTAGTGGCTCCCTGGAGCTTTTTCAAAAATGTATGAAAATGGAAAAAGATGTGGGGAAAAAAAATATTTTTTGTTTCAACGATTTTTGTATCGTCACTGTTGGGCAGAAACCTTGTATCTCCAAGTTTCAAATTTGTATGTTTTTTTTTTCGCAAAGTAAATCCCTGCTTCATCATACAAGACTGACGCACAAAAGTAGTGAAAACTTTCACTAGTTTAGTTCATTTTTTAATAAATGATAAATACAAAACAAAGTTTTGTACATAGCCTACAAGGTTTCCACCCAACAACAACGATATAAGACTTTTATAATTTTTTGCGGCTCCAGACACATTTGTTTTGGTTTTTTTTGGTCCAATATGGCTCTTTCAACATTTTGGGTTGCCGACCCCTGAACTAAGGGGTCCCTGGCCTGAAAACGTTGAAGGCCCCTGGTCTAATCGGTCTGAGCATCCAGAGCGACGGTGGCGTTGTTGTTCACTGTTCAGCACTTCTCCTCTCCCCCCAAAACTAGTGTCAGGGTACAAAAGTACAAAAGTATTGGCATCAAAATATACTAATTTAAAGTACCAAAAGTAAAAGTATAAAATGTTTGAAAATAGCAGATCTAACAAGCTCACAACGCATCGCATCGTGACACGTGAGCTTGTAGATAGGCTATTCTCAAATAGCCAAGGTATACAATTAGGGCTAACGTGGTTTATGTATGTGTTATAATAATATTATAATTTATATCTGCAAAGTAACTAGTAACTAAAGTTTTCAAATAAATGTAGTGGAGTAAAAGTACAATATTTGGATCCGAGATGTAGTGTAGTAGAAGTAAAAGTATTCGAAATTGGAAGCACTCAAGTAAAGTACAAACACCTCAGAATTGTACTTAAGTACAGTACTTAAGGTGTAAAGTACGTTACTTTACACATTTAACACAGTGGGTTACAATATAGCTATCAAGAATGCACCAAGGTACAGTGCAAATTCATGTCCATTTTACTAAGAAGCTATCGTATCTAAAGGTCAGTGGTTAAACTGAAGTGATTTTCGTGAATTCCAAACATTGAAATAAACAAATAAAAAATACTGGAGTAAAAGTAGCAAAGTATTGGCATCAAAATGTACTTAAAGTAGAAAGTAAGCTATTGATTGTGCAGAATGTATAAAATGTACCAAAATAAAAGAATATAATGCATGTACTGTATAATGGCGTTGTGAGGTTGTAGATCTGCTATTTTCACAATAGTTGTCACTGGAACAGAGTCAAACTAAATGTATGTTATTGATTTATTTGTAAAAGAGAGATGTCGTCCAACAGCTTTTCAGCTGCTGCTGCGTCAGAGGAGGAACAGAGCTACCAGCGAGCCATGCTGAAGCAGCCTGTGATAAAGTTACACAGAATAGGTGGGTTCATGTTTTTTTTATTTTTTATGTCACTATACCTTCTTGTTCTATAGAAAGCAGTCGTACAGAAATATCGTTAGCACTGTGGAGTAACGCAGTAGTGCTTCCTCCCACTAAACAATTTGTACTAGACGTCTAAGTTTATACGTATAAAAAATGGTCTACCAGAGGTATAGATATGCAAGTTTTTTAGACGTCTAAACTTAGACTAGACGTCTAATATACGTCTAATAGACGTTTAAGTTTATACCTGGGTCTAAATTTAGACGTATAATAGACCTCTATATTTAGACCTTATCGGCCGGACGTCTATTAGAAGTCTAAATTTAGACCCAGGTATAAACGTAGACGTCTATTAGACGTCTAGTCTAAGTTTAGACGTCTAAAAAACTTGCATATCTATACCTCTGGTAGACCATTTTTATACGTATAAACTTAGACGTCTAGTATAAGTTTAGACGTATTAGATGTCTAATATACCTAAAAATCTTTGCTAGGAGCTCCTAGCACTAAATATACTGTAGACGAATCATATCCACAGCGGAAACAGACGACTTAAACATCACCAGAGAATCAATACAGCAGAGAAGCCTTACCACTGTGAACAGTGTGGGACAAAGTTCAGCACAAGCAGTGTTCTCAAAGCTCACCAGAGAACTCATACAGGAGAGAAGCCCTATCATTGTGACCAGTGTGGGACTAGGTTCAGCCTGAGCAGTAATCTCAAACTTCACAAGAGAATTCATACAGGAGAGAAGCCCTATCATTGTGACCAGTGTGGGATAAGATTCAGCCAGAGCAGTACTCTCAAACATCACCAGAGCATTCATACAGGGGAGAAGCCCTATCATTGTGACCAGTGTGGGATAAGGTTCAGCCAGAGAAGTAATTTAAAAACTCACCAGAGAATTCACACAGGGGAGAAACCCTACCATTGTGATCAGTGTGGAATAAGATTCAACCAGAGCAGTACTCTCAAACATCACCAGAGCATTCATACAGGAGAGAAGCCCTATCATTGTGACCAGTGTGGGACTAGGTTCAGCCTGAGCAGTCATCTCAAACGTCACAAGAGAATTCATACAGGGGAGAAGCCCTATCATTGTGACCAGTGTGGGATAAGGTTCAGCCTGAGATGTCATTTAAAAACTCACCAGAGAATTCATACAGGGGAGAAGCCCTACTATTGTGACCAGTGTGGGAAACGGTTCGTCACAAGCACTCATCTCAGAGTTCACCAGAGAACGCATTCAGGAAAAAAGAGAACTCATACAGGAGAGAAGCCCTATCACTGTGACCAGTGTGGGACAAGGTTCAGCCAGAGAAGTAATCTCAAACGTCACCAGAGAATTCATACAGGAGAGAAGCCTTACTACTGTGACCAGTGTGGGAAACGGTTTAGCCAGAGCAGTCATCTAAAACTTCACGAGAGAATTCATACAGGAGAGAAACCCTACCGGTGTGACCAGTGTGGGTCTAGGTTCAGTCGGGGAAATCATCTCAAAATTCACCAGAGAATTCATACAGGAGAGAAGCCTTACTACTGTGACCAGTGTGGGACAAGGTTCAGTCGGAGTTGTCAACTAAAAATTCACCAGAGAATTCATACAGGAGAGAAGCCTTACTACTGTGACCAGTGTGGTAAACGGTTTAGCCAGAGCAGTAATCTCATAAGTCACCAGAGAACTCATTGAGGAGAGAAGACCTACCACAGAGGAGGGAAGAGCTTCTCTGTCAAGTGTGAAGTGAATCCCTTCGCCTCTGATTCTTTTTTTTTGAGCGGTGCAAACCGCTCCTATAAGTGGCTGTGCGTGTGTCCGTAGCCTTTTTCCTCAGCGTTTTGCCATAGTAAAATGTGTGTGCGTAGCATCATGTTTGTCTAGTGATGTCATATGTCTTATGTCTGTAGCCTTTTTCCTCAGCGTTTTGCCATAGCAAAATGTGTGTGTGTGTCCGTAGCTGTGCGTGCTGTGCGTGTGCTCCTATAAGTGGCTGTGCGTGTGTCCGTAGACTTTTTCCTCAGCGTTTTGCCATAGTAAAATGTGTGTGTGTCCGTAGCTGTGCGTCTGTCCGTAGACTTTTTCCTCAGCGTTTTGCCATAGTAAAATGTGTGTGCGTAGCATCATATTTGTCTAGTGATGTCGTATGTCTGTAGCCTTTTTCCTCAGCGTTTTGCCATAGCAAAATGTGTGTGTGTAGCATAGCCTGTACATCCTAGACTTAAATCCTAGTCTGAAGATGTTATGCAAGCACGACCCCCGCTCACTTCACATTGGGTGTGATTTTTTCTTTTTATCCCACGATTTTGTAGCCCATTTTTCACCCAGTGCCAATTATCTAATGTAATCCTGGGCGCTACACTCCCTCTGCCAAACTGACTGACCTCATGCTTCCTTCTATGCATTCAGTAGTTCAAGTCACTTCATTTCACCTGACAGGGGAAGGTTTCCCCCGGCTGGACGAAGGAACACGTTATTCCAACCAGTTCCTTTCCCATTCATCAGGCTCCCCGGCTGGTCAGAGGGGGACAGTATAGAGACCAGGATTACTGCATGTTTCTTGTAAGGGTACCTACCCTTGGAGACACGGGGAGAACATGCAAAGTCCACACAGAGATTGTGAGTGTGGTTGCCTATTTAAAGCTGGATAGCCAAAATGTTATGTGAAGCTCGACCAATCCTCAAGCTTGCACCACTCCTCCATTCAACTCAATGGACTTTTTGCATGTTCCTGTTTATAGTCTGGATTGTTTACATAGAACAGGGGTCTTCAACGTTTTCAGGCCAAGGACCCCTTAGTTGAGAGAGAGATGAAGCAGGGACCCCCCACAAGCTTCTCATAGATTCCATATAGTTTCATTGTTTGACCGCACGATCATCAGTGTATTTTGGATTCATGTCAATTTGTGTTTTCAGATATTTAACCACTTGAACCGTCAATACTTAATAAACCTGACCTTTCACTCTGTACTTGGTCTGCTCTTTACCCCCTCTACACCAAAGCTCTTTGCCAAAAATAGCAGATCGACAAGCTCACAACGCCTCTTGTAGATCTGCTATTTTTGGCTAAATTTCTCAGAATATGGACACTAGGGTTCAAGTGATTAATATAAAAAAGGAGATTTTTTTTTCTATCTCACAAAGATGTGAAGGACCCCCTGTAGTAACTCTGAGGACCCCCTATTTTAAAAAATTAAAATGAGAAAAAATGCATTGACTAGCCGTCAGCCGCGCTGGGACACTAATAATTCTCGTCAATCTACCTCTGTGGCTTTTAAAGAGTAAACATACAAAAACATACATTATTATTTCTGGCCCCCAAAAATGTAGTAGGCATGATAGAAATCACGAAATTGCATGTTTAACCCCCATAGCAACCCCATCTATCAAACATGGCAGCCATCTTTGTTTACATTTTAGGAAAACATAATGGCTTCTATCTCATGAATGCCTGAACGGATTTCCATTCAGATTTTTTTGTTTGAAAGCTGTGAGCAATGTGGACACACGTGGTGCATTATCTAGGCATGGGTGTGCATGATCCGTGCACTATGAATTACATGGAAGTCTATGGAGACCAGAGGCACCGTAGAGTACGAAGGTATGTTAAAATGGCGGGGAATGTGTTAACAACCCTGGTTTCCATTGAGGTCGTTTGTGCCCAATTCATCGAAAAACATTTAACATACTGTCCAAAAGGACTATGTCCAAAACAAACAAGGCCTCACACCTCACGTTCATCACCTCAGCTGTGTGTTTATGACAAGGAGCTGTACCCAGGGCTGGATTAACCATTGGGCCAGTGGGGCTGTTGCCAGGGGCCCTTGGCTCTCAGGGGCCCTTGGGGGAACTGGGCCGCATGGTCATTGACAATTTACTAAAATTAAATGTATACGTTAATTAAAAATCAAATGTGTGGGCCCCTCCTCTGTTGTCTATAGGTGCTTTCTTGGCCCACAGATGTAGCCTGCTTCCAGACCAGAGACCCCGCCTCACACACACAGAGGAAGGCACACACACACACACGCACGAGCGCACTGATTTCACCAAGCTGTTTAATGTTGATTACAAGTTTCTGGTCGCAGTTCTGTGTGGAAGCAGTCACTGGCACAGACAGAGACACACACACAATCACACACACACTCCCCGACGGTGCGTCGCGTCCACCGTGCGTCTCGATCACCGTGCGTCGCGATCACTCGCGCGCGGACACGCGCGTGCACGCTCGCAAAAAAGTCCCCCGTAAATCGCTCAGAATGGAGCACAGTTTCAGACTAAAGCGTGAGCTGAGTCTGAAATCAGGCTACCACAGATGATCATCATGGCTTAAAATCCGAGCTGGGTAGTGCGCGTCAGGAGGGGGGCTTAAGGTGGAGGGGCCCATAAAAAAATGATTGGCCAGGGGCCCTCGCGGGCGTTAATCCGTCGCCAAATACATATCATTTTTGGGGTTTCTTCACATGAAAAGGTTTGAGCACCACTGACATAGAAATATAGGTTTATAGAAGGATTTGAAATATACGAAGAAATGTAAACGATTTTTCAAACATAGCAACCTCGCAGCGTGCTGCATGTATATCTGCTATTTTTCAGTAGTTAAAGCACAAAATAACGTGTAATAATGCGTTCCCATCCCCCTATGAAGAACATTCATAGGGGGCCTGCAGTGAATCCTTGTACCCAAGGCCCAGGATTTGGTGCGACACCCCTGCATATCTCTGCTGTTGGGCCGAAACCTCCTAACTCCAAAATGAGCTCAAGTGGAGTTAGGAGGTTTTGACCGAAGGGCTTTTTGCTACTTTTCATTGGTTCAATATTTATTTTAACCAACACACAGACGTAAAGGGTGTTCAATAGCACATATTTTGAGAAAAATATGTGGGCCAATCAGGTGGAGTTAGCTGGTTTGGCAGAAAGTGTGGAGTTAGGAGGTTTTAACCGAAGGGCTTTTTGCTACTTTTCATTGGTTCAATATTTATTTTAACCAACACTCAGATGTAAAGGGTGTTCAATAGCCCTGATTTATGCCAAAAAATTAAAAACCTCAAAAATGGATTTAAGAGGTTTTGGCCATACAGTGAAGATATATTCTCTCTATTCTTGAGAGCTTATAGCTTTTGTCCAGTGTGTCCGATGGGCAACATTATACTGGAGTAGGCCATGTCTGGCACAGACTGATTAAGTGTGAACACAACTAAGAATGTTTTGTCTCCAAGTCTTCTTCCCAGCGGCGGCTCCAGAGAATTGTGACTTGGGGGGATATGGGGGAGCTGGCTTTTTTAGAGCAGGGGCTAATTCATTTAGGCTAAATTAATTCCCACTGCCCCTGCCCAGTGCCCCTTAGGCTGTTAACAGAATTGTAGAGGATAAAGATTTAATTAAATTGTAAACATAAGAAACTATACCTTTTCTCACCGGTGCCTGAACGAGCAATTAGTCAAAGAGCTATTTTCAGGTAGGCCTATGTTAAGGAAATGAGCATACCTGTACCTAAACAAGTAGTGTCTGGGGAGGTCCAACAGATTTATTTGAGAGTTCTTGAAAAGAACCGTAAAAGGTTATCAATGTATACATTTTTAAATGGTTTGATTCCCCAATTGGCCCATACAGTGAATGCACTTTCTGAAACGCAAAACTGCCTTTGTTTAGGTGAGTAGCAGGCACGCAACCGAGTATTTCCCAGTGAATCTGTGCGCAAAGGTGGGGGCTTGGGAGTGTGGGGAACACGCACCACTGACTATTGCTGATGATGATGGAGAGGTTATATAGCTTAGCCTTTATGTATTGAAAATGAGAGGCACTCTTGCCGAGAGACTAAGTTATTTGGGGCCATGATGATGATGATATCCTTTTCTTCCCACAACTAGACTAAGGATTTATATTGTCTGTGTTATTGTTTACAACCACTGAACCACAATTATTCACGTGTGGCAAGATTCACTCGTTTTTAGTAGGCTACAGTGTAGGCTTAGAAGAAGCCTTTTCAGAAGTTAATTTAATGTTTTCCATTTAATGATTTCCTTTATCCTCATCTAATCTTGCGCTAATGCACCGTATGCAGGCTGTTTAAAGGCTGTGTAGGCTTTTCAGAAGTTAATTGAATGTTTTCCATTTGCGCTAATGCCGCAACTGTTTTCACCAGGTTTTAAGGTCTTATTTTAGTTGTTTCTCATAAGCTCGCAACCCTCCTTGCCCATCGGCCCCCACCTTTGCGCACAGATTCACCGGGAAATACTCGGTCGCAGCAGGCACGTGCACACATAGACATCAAAGGGAGCTTGAGCCCCTGCCCTTTCACCCGTCTGGCGGCCCGGGGGCCACATGCGGCCCCCACCTTCACCTAATGCGGCCCGCAGGTTAATTCCAAACATGCAAACATGACATGCTTTCATTACTTCAGTCTGTATTAGAAGCTTAATGACACATGTTAAAATGATATTCATGTTCAATGTATTTGTGTTTGTATTTTAGTTCATAAAGTTAAAATATAACTTATGCATTTGAAATGAAATAAAACATACTTTTCAGTATTCCAATTCAAATTCAAAAATAGCCGATCTACAAGCTCAAAACGCGCCGAACTGCGACGCGTTTTGAGCTTGTATATGATCTATTTTTGCAACTTTTGTGTGACATAAAATGACAGAGTATGGCATTCAATTCCGCAACAAGATCAAATATGGGATAACTGCCCAATAGTATATGCAATGTGGCCCTCTGGAGTGAGTGTGGGAATATAGTGGCCCTCTCCATCCTCAAAGTTGCCCACCCCTGACCTAGACTACACTATGTCTAGTGTGTGGGGCATCACAATAGAAATATAATTCTAGAAAAAACGTTTTCAATCCAATCCAACTTTATTTCATAGAGCACATAAAAAAGGCAGCTTGTAGATCAGCTATTTTCCGTTGCATGATGCCAGCGGTAAACTAAGCGTACATCATTTACATTTGTTACCTTCTAAATGTCTATTAGTAAAGTAAAGCCTCATTTTCCACCATCTCTAAAACATCTTTAATGGAAAACGGTCCACACAATGTCTATATGATCCTCACAAATAGGCCTATAGTAACACACACGCACAAACGCATGCACATATTATTATTCAACGCATGTCTTTATAAATGAGAGAGCCTGGAATCTGTTATTTTGCAGCAGCTACGCATGATAACATGTTTCTACTGCGTTGTCTGTCTGCCTTTTGTTGCAACACTGCCTTCTCCCCTCTGTGAGAGCTTGTAGATCTGCTTTTTTCAGCATGCAACCAAGTATAAAATCAGACATTGTGACACCATCAAGGCACCGCCAAAATACATTTGTGTTGACAAAATCAATGTTTTGTTGACCATTTTCACCTACATATGAATCGACTATTTGAAAGTAGCTGATTTTCAAAGAAAACGCAAAAGAATAAACAATATTTACAAGCCACTCTAGAGAAAAATAAGCCCAGAGCCGCTTACAATAAGCAGACATGGCAACACTGCCTGTGATCACAGAAGGGGAGGAGTCTGAATCATGTGATCACAGAAGGGGAGGAGCATCTCTCTATATAAGACCCTGATGTTGTCACTTCTGTAACACTCTCTACATGAAGGTCCACAGACACCAGCTCTCAGTGTTTGAATCAACTTGATGCTGATCATCAAGCAGAGCGTAGGACTCGGAGTTTATCTTGATGTAAGTATCATGGAGGTAAATAGAAGAACACGCATATTAACAATCTATTCATGTCCACATAAAGGTACAGTTAAACCATTTAGACACCAGTAAGACTCCGTAATCAGGAGATAAGCGACCGTCACGTCGCATACACAAACTTTAGAAGGCAATCATAGCCAAAGAGGAGGGAATATGGGAAATGGGACAGATCCATGCTTGTTGATGATATGACTTTAGAGATACTGTGTACCGCGTTGTGTGATTTTAGGCTGTAGGAGCAGTGTCCAAAAATGTGTTTGACTAAAATCAGCCTGATGGTGGTGCTAGAAGAGGGCCATGTGAGAAATCAAACTAGAAATATTTGTGATGAAAAGTGATGAGTCATCACCTTTGGACTTAGGAATATTTTTTGTGCAAAACAAATGCTTGCAATGGATTCAGAATCATGAAAAAGCCCTAGTTGGACCCCTCACATGCTATTAAAGAAGATGGTGTTTTTGTAGGGTATTTCCTCCTGTATAGTAAATGAATGGGTAGGTGCAAGAAATCATAAAAAATGAACCCCATGAGAACATAATTTCAGCTTGGTACCTGGACGAATCTTAAAATATACCCTTCAAGGATTAAGAAAAAACAGGTGGCGAAACTAAATCCTCCCTATGCGGACCCATGTCCATCTAGTCCATAGGGAATCACTGATTAACCCTTAATGATCCAACACACAACAGGCTTGGATTTGCCTCTTTACTCGTAAAGAGATGTCTTAATGCAAACATATAATGTAACACTGCGTGTAATACAATTAAGAACAATACAAGAGAAGAATGAAGACTGATCATAATGGAGGCAATAGTACAGGTAAACAAAGGAAGAAAGAAAAAACTCTTAAAGGACAACTCCGGACTAAATAACATCTAGGCTCATCTTTATGTTGATCCCAAATGACTGTCCATGGGGTCTATTAGGCAGAAATGCTCCTGTCGTCCAGTTTCCCCTGCAGAACCCAGCAGCCCTCAGAGCATAGAGTGGAGCCTATAAACCTATCACTTTTGCACTATTTGTTGCAGTCACATTTTTTAATCGATCGGTTGTTAGTTATCACACACGCCATCCATGCCATTGTTGTCCCACACAAGTTGCCACACTCTGCTAAACAGATGTTATGCTGTTCTGTGTTGTGTCCCATGTCTTTCTTTCTTTCTTTCTTTCTTTCTTTCTTTCAGGCAATCGACTTGATTCCACAGTTTGACCCTGACCTCACTGACCTCACTGATGAAGTCAAGTAGAAGACCACTCAAAGTAGGAACCATGTTTATTGTCTTTGCTGCTGCTTGGGTTGTGTTCTGTGTAATTGTGTTTTTGAGCGGTGCAAACCGCTCCTATAAGTGGCTGTGCGTGTGTCTGTAGCCTTTTTCCTCAGCGTTTTGCCATAGTAAAATGTGTGTGCGTAGCATCATGTTTGTCTAGTGATGTCATATGTCGTATGTCTGTAGCCTTCTTCCTCAGCGTTTTGCCATAGCAAAATGTATGTGTCCGTAGCTGTGCGTGTGTCCGTAGCCTTTTTCCTCAGCGTTTTGCCATAGTAAAATGTGTGTGCGTAGCATCGTGTTTGTCTAGTGATGTCATATGTCGTATGTCTGTAGCCTTTTTCCTCAGCGTTTTGCCATAGCAAAATGTGTGTGTGTGTAGCATAGCCTGTACATCCTAGACTTAAATCCTAGTTTGAAGATGTTATGCAAGCACGACCACCACTCACTTCACATTGGGTGTGACTTTTGGGTTGTGTACTGCTAGAAACCTTGGTGTGGTCCTGAACAGTCAGCTATCATTCAGGGCACACATTGCATCAGTCACCCGGTCCTGTAGGTTCACACTATAACATCCGTAAAATCAGACCCTTCCTCACCCAGGAGTCAGCCCAGCTCCTCCACCAGACATCTGTCATATCAAAACTTGACTATTATAACTCTCTCCTCACTGGTCTCCTGGCATGTGCACTTAAACCTCTCCAACTGATCCAAAATGCTGCGGCATGACTGGTCTTCAACAAGCCAAAATTCTCACATGTCTCCCCCCTTCTCCGCTCCCTCCACTAGCTCCTGGTTGAGGCCCGCACTGAATACAAAACACTGTTACTGACCTTCAAAGCAGCCAAATGTATGGCTCCTCCATACATCCAAAACCTGATCAACCCCTACAACCCCACCCGTTCTCTCAGATCAGCCAACACAGGGATGCTGACAGAACCCTCGCCAAAAAACCCCTGGACAAAAATCCACTCGTCCTAGCCAATTTTCCCTCCTGTTCCCCAAACTGTGGAATAAACTCCCTGTCGCACTTAGAACTACAGACTCACTTCCGCCGTGGACTGAAGACTCACCCCTTTGGCCGCCACCTAAACCCATAGCACTACTGTAACACTCCCCCTTCCCTTAATGACCATACATGAAGCTAGATTTTTAAGTTAGGTGTTTTTTACTGATTAGGTGCGTGGTCTACCTATGTTATAGTTTTTTCTAGATTGATATTCCTATGCATTTGTTATTGTTGTTGCCTAAACTGTAAACTGTGTGCTTGGGTTGTCTATTGTGTACTGTGTAGCGTACTTGCACAGTGTTCTGTGTACTAATGGGATTTAAACTGTTATATTGGGACCCAGAGGGACAATGAACGTACTTGATTGTGATTGACCTGTGGTGTGTGTTCAAAGTGTTAATAAACTCTTTGAAGTCCTCTTCACTATAAGGCCAAATTCCAAAAATATCATCCAAGAATCTATAATAGTGGGTCGGTTGTTGCCTGCATTTTAGCAAACCTGTGTGATCCCATTCCCAAATGCTCATGTAAATGTTGGCGAAACTGGGGGCGAATCTTTTCCCCATAGCTGTGCCCTTTGTCTGGAGATAATACTTGTTGTTAAATTCAAAATCATTCTGCGTTAAATTTAGTTTCAGCAGTTCTAGTAATTCTTCATCTGGCCTGTTGCTATCTGGGTATTTTTGGCACGTTTCTCTAACCGCTTGCAAACCGGCCTCCGTCTCAATGTTTGTGTATAAAGAGTCTATATCTATGGAGAAAAGGAAGGCATCCTGTGGAATTGAGATGTTCTTGATTTTCTCCAAGAAATGATATGTGTCTTTAATATAGCTGGGATGTCTTGTTGAGAGCGGCTGGAGAAAATGTTCTATGTACTCTGCAGTGTGGTACGTTTCACTAGAACAATCACTTACAATTAGGGTTAGGGTTAAGGTTAAGGTTAAGGTTAAGGCTAAGGCCAACTAAGGTTAAGATTAAGGTTAGGGTTAGAGTGTGTCAAAGGACCCTGGCGGTGATGGAAACGTAAACTAGTTTAAATAGTAAATGGTGCATTTATCCAACATGCTTTACAGAGATTGTGCATTACATTCACCCACACACACACACACACACACACACACACACATTCATTACATTCGCCCATTCACACACACATTCATTACATGCGCCCATTCACACACAGTTTACTCAAGAAAATTCTGAATACCGGACTTTTACCTGTGACAGAGCATTTCTACGTTTCTGTATTGTTACTTTTACTGAAGTAAAACATGTTGGTGTCATCATCACTGATGTAGACCCAGGAGGTGTTCCAGCAGCAGCCCAGTATCCAGCGCTCAAAGCAGAGCCCACATCCACTACAAAACTATTTGGTCCGCGGAGAAATTGCTTGGTTTCGACAATCCTCCCCCGCAACCCCCAAAAGATTGATCTCTTTTGGAGTGAGCTGCCAACTTTAGTGAGGGAGAGGAGAGGAGAGGAGAGGAGAGGAGAGGAGAGGAGAGAGGAGAGGAGAGGAGAGGAGAGGAGAGGAGAGGAGAGGAGAGGGGAGAGGAGAGGAGAGGAGAGGAGAGGAGAGGAGAGGAGAGGAGAGGAGAGGAGAGGAGAGGTAGAAAATGGACAGAACACCAGTGAGAAGGGGCACGGTGGTGCGGTTGGTAGCTCCAGGGGCGTCACACCAAATTCTGGGCCCCGGGTACAAGGATTCACTGCGGGCCCCCCATGAATGTTAACTATTGAAAAATAGCAGATCTGCTATTTTTGAAAAAAGTTGAAAATGTGTGCAAGAAACCCATGTTTCCATGTCAGTGATGTTCAAACTTTTTTATGTGAAGGACCCCCAAAATGATATGAATTTGGCCACGGACCCCCATCTCAAAATATTTAGTTCCAGGGACCCCCCCCCCCCCCCCCCCCCCCCGGAAGCAAAATTTGAGTCACAAATGTTCGCTTAAAAAATACATATTCAAAGATTTGCACACATTTTCACGACTTTTCAAAAAATAGCAGATCTACAAGCTCGCAGCGCGGCACTCGGTGCCGCGCTGTGAGCTTGTATATCTGCTATTTTTCAATAGCTAAAGTTACTAGGGCCCCTCCACCTTGGGCCCCGGTAACTCCTACCCCTTGTGACGCCCCTGGGTAGCTCTGTCGCCTCACAGCTGAATCAGCCAGAGGCCACTGGGGGGCGCCGGGGACGTGTTCTCTCCTCCATGTCATCAGTGCCCATAAACCCTGGGTGGGGTTGGGTCTAGAATTGAATTGAATTGAATTTTATTTGTCATTATTACACAGAACAAGTCAGTGAACAACGAAATTTGAGCCAATCCCACAAGGTGCATTCACAGTGCAAAAATAATAAAATAAAATAGGATAAAAGTCAAGTAGTGATAATAATAATAAACTAGCAACAATAATAAATTAGCAACAATACACAGTCTCTCTAGGTCAGCCCAGCTCAGCTGACACGGTTCCTTACAGTCACAGTTCCCATAGTTCCCATATTGCACAGTTTGTCACAGCCAATGTTCACAGTCCAGCGTGGGGGTTTCAGGGTATTAAATATATTGCACTCAGACCCACTCAGGGTCTAAGTGATGATCCAGTTGTCTTTTCCCAAATATTGAGATGACTGACATCATAGATGTCTGACATCATACAGTAGACCACATGAGACTGACATCGTATGTCCATATATGGGCATTCCCAGATATGGGCTTAATATTGATGACATCAAACGGTCGGAGAATTAAAGTGTTCCCTGGAGTCCTTGGGTCAAGACGCATGTCCCCATATAGGGCACGCCCAGTGATGTCACGTGACATCACCTCATCAAAGATCAAAGATGGCAACCACACTTGCAATTTCGCAAATTACAAAATTTCTACTTATTATACTTTGTAGGCTAATTGATGTTATGTTTTTTTCTGCTTTTGAAATTGCTGTTATCCTAGGTAAAGTACTATGTTCTATCCATCTGTCTTTCAATGTTATATGATATACTTTAAGTGGTTCCTGTGTAAATAAGCCGCAAGGCTTTGTAGGATCTCCTTTTAGTAGTGACCTTGTACCAGTGATTTGTGCTGTCATGAAACTGTACTTTTCTCTATTGCAAACTGCTAATAAACGCTCCAATCAATTTTGTGACGGCACCTTTATGCACCTTTCTAATTGGCTGAAAACGTTTTTTTTGTTTTTTTTTGTTTTGTTTTTAGTTTCCTCATTTCTCACCACATCAATTGTTTTGCTGGAAGGCGCCTTGTGTCTGAATTCAGAGCTCAATAATGCATATTATATCAGAACTAGATACGGGAATTGCAAGTGTTCTGATAATAGAATTCCCAAATGTGACTCAAGTCAGGGCAACCACACTTGCAAATTTCCGAAAATTGCATCTTTCTAGTTGCAGTTCCCTGTGAAGAGCTTACAGGGTTGATGGCCAAATCCTGTCTACGGGGTTGATTCCCAGGATGTGGAAGCCCTGGGCCATGACGGCGGCCGTGGCCTCACACAGCAGCATCCGGGACATGTCCACCTTCCACACCTGGCCCGTCTGCCGGTCCGACTCCACACAGTAGCAGCAGCCATAGAAATCGTGGAAGGCGGTTGCCAGCTCGCACATGTAGTCACACAGCTTGTTTGGCAGCAGGTGGTCCACCATGCGGTGCAGGACCTCTGGGAAGCGCACCACACACCTCCCCAGCTTCCACTCCTTGTCGTGTTCCAGCCGCATCTCCTCGGTCGCCGCCGCCCTCCGCAGCGCCGCCCCGTCCAGGCAAGCCACGCGCGCGATGGACCTTATGCGCTCGAACACCAACAGCAGGTACGCCAGGCCCTTCATCCTGTGGAAGGAGAACACGTAGTTGCAGAGGCGGTTGTGCGACAGGTCGACGTACTTGATGCAGCCGAACGCCACGGCGCGCTGCACCCGCTGCAGCTCGTCTGCGCTCAGCTCCACGTCCAGCCCACTCTCCTTCAGCTTGTCCATGGAGCTCCTGAGCCCCTCGTCCAGCAGGTCCATCAGCCGCACCGTCTCCCCGGAGCGGGTCTTAAACTTCTTCCTGTCCTCGCCCAGCACCACACCGAAGCCCACGTGTTCGATCCTGGTCGCCCGGGGGTCGTACCAGCCGGCCATGCGGGCGGCGGCAAACTCCAGCTGGAAGTGGCCCGCCTGCCTGCTGTCCGTCACGTAGATGATGACGTCGGCCTTCTCCTCGCAGATCCGGTGCTTGAGCGCCGCCAGGTCCGAGGTGTCGTACGTGTAGCCGCCATCCGACTTCACCACGGTCAGAGGGACGGACTGGCCAGGGACAAACACGACCTTGCGGCCGCCCTCGACCTTCACCAGCCCTCTGTCTTCAAACTCCTTGACCACGTCGGTCATCAGGTCCTGGTAGAAAGACTCTCCCCTCTCCACGAGCCGGATGTCCAGACAGTCGTACACCCTCTGGAACTCCTTCCTGGACATGTCGCAGATGAGCTTCCAGGCCTTGGTCAGGTCGTCCTTCTTGCTCTGCAGGTCGACGACGCACCGGTACGCTCGCTTCTTGAAGGCCTCGTCCTGATCGAAGCGCTCCTTGGACTGCTTGTAGAAGGCCTGCAGGTCCCCGATGTCCGGGCTGGCGCTCAGGTAGTCGGGGAAGCTGTCCTGCAGGTGAGCGATGAGCATCCCCAACTGGGTGCCCCAGTCGCCCACGTGGTTCAGCCGGAGCACCTCGTGGCCCAGGAAATCGAACAGGCGACACACGCTGTCGCCGATGATGGTGGAGCGCAGGTGGCCCACGTGCATCTCCTTGCCGATGTTGGGCGACGAGAAGTCCACCACCACCTTCATCTTCTTCTCTGGCGGAGGCGGGCGGACCCCGTGGACCAGCAGGCCGGACAGCAGGCCAGACACGAACGTCCTCCTCAGGTGGATGTTGATGACCCCGCGGCCCGCCACTTCCATCCGCTGGATGAGCTCGTTGTCGGGCACGGCCCGCAGGATCCTCTCGGCGACCTCTCTCACCGAGAGGTTCCAGCGGGCCGTGCGTGACAACGAGCTGCCGCCAGGGGGATTCTTCTGCAGCATCTTGGCAAGGGCCATGGCGCTGTTGCAATAGTAGTCCCCGAACCGGTCCTTCTGGCTGGGACACACGAACACCAGGCCGGGGTGTCCTTCCACGTCCAGCTTGGGGTACGCTGCCCGGATGGCCAGGCCGAAGATCTCCCTCAGCCGCTGGTTGATGTTCACCATGGAAGATGATACGCTCCTGGACTCTTCCTCCTGGAGGCTCCTCTTCAGGATGTTCAGTCTGTATTTCAGACGAGCGTTCTCTTCTTGCAGCTCGTTCAGACGAGTAGGGGACGGGGACATCGTCTCCCGGGACAGAAGACACTCCTGGATCTCTGCCGAGAGAGACTCGATCTGTCGCTCCTGCTCCTGGAGTCGGAGCGTGTATTCAGAGACTTTGTCTGCCATTGTTGTTATTTACTAATAATGAGGAGGAAACTGTGAAAACTAAAATAGGTTTTGGTCAAGTGTGTTGTTTTGGTTTTCTTGTTGAAAATGTGAAATGAAACCTCTACTTTTGCCTTTATTAAATATATATAAATATAATATAATATTTATTAATATGAATGTGAAGCTGTATTATGTAATTTGTAGATGTAGTATAATATACTACTGTTTGCTTTGATCATTTTTGCCAGACCCATGAAATGGGTAGGGCCTACATAAGCAAATGTCTGTCGGTCCGGGTTTTCTATATAAAGGGTATATATGATGATGACATGATGATGACATGCCTAGGCATGATGTCATAAATGATGATGACAGACAGGGGGTCTGGCACAACCAGGTTGACCTGGTCTAGTTTTCATGCACCTGCCCTAATTTCTGTGCAAAGCGAAAGACGAAGATGCGCAGTCTTATTGAGGAGTGATGTCAGAGTTTGTTGGACCTCGCATTGTGATTGGCTGAGAGGCATTCCCCGTATCCTAGCAACGGCCACAGTCAATCATACGCATTCATAGAGTAATAATAATATAAAAATCACAAAGGTGCGAAGTGAGCGGTGCAAACACAACATACCAGTACTTCTTGATCTCTTCATATTTTGGGAGTTTGATATATTGTGGACTTAGATTTTCAAACCTGGAAAAATTAAATCAGTTTCACGTTTAAATCTTTGTGGTTTGTAGTAAGTAGCTAATCATTTTCCTGGTCCTTTGGAGTTCACAGTGTAAGGTTATTTACATGCAAATCTGTGTTCTGGCTTTTGGTGGGTTTACAGTATATTAATGATGTATTGAAAAACAAATTTAGTAGAGCCTATCACAACATGAGGTAAGATACTATGACAGAACTGTGACATCATTCACAATATAAAGTATCCATTTGGTCATTTGTAGTTTTATCTCATGGTTATTTAAATGTTAATAATGCAATAATGTACTGGATGCCCAAAGAAGACTCCGCTTTGTGTGACACTGTCACAGAGCAAAGGACCAGGTCATCTTGGGCGAATAGAATAGAATGCGTTGTGGTAGAAATATTTATAGAGTAACAAATATGTGTATTATATACTTGTTTTCCTTCCATTCAATGTCATTGAATGGGTGGTCAACCAGCTACAGCTGTTAATCTTAACAGCTGAGTTCTCCCCCACGCTTGCGCTCTCACTCTGTCAGCAAATCTGTACTGTGTGTAACTATTTGTATGTTGTCCTTATCTTTAGTACATGTTCTTATAAGACCATGTTTAGAATAGCATCTCTGTTAGAATGACTATAAGAACTGCATGAAAAATGAGGCAGGGGAAGGGTTGTGCCCGGTGGGGCTGACGGGACAGGCCAGGAGGCCTGCTCCTCTGATGCTGTGTAATGCTGATACTCTGTTCAACTTTTTGATCTTTTGAATAAATCTTTGTCAATTCTCAAATCCTTCATCCTTGTGAAACATTAATTAATTTCTATAACGGCGTCTCCGCGTGCGAGCAAGACACTAGTCATGTTGCCATACCTTAGCTTTTTCTGAACTGACGCCACTGCACATATGGCAAGCCAAGAGCAATGAACAGAACACAATAGAAAAGAAGTGTCATCCTTTAATGGGACATAGCATTCATTTTGTCTCACAGTGTTCATTAATGTCAACAGTTGCACACATGTAACACCTTCCTTCATGACTGCCATATTGTTGTACAGTATTACATTACGTCAGCTTCCCCCAAACCTGCAGTACACACACCAGAACATCCACTCTCAAACATGGTCGACCATTACAGAAGTCTCATCATCTCTCTGTCATATAACAAACCCAGTGGTGTAAAGTAACAAAGCAGATTAGTACTGTAATTAAGTACAATTTTGACTTTACTTGAGTGCTTCCAATGTCCAATACCTTCACTTCTACTCCACTACATCTCAGATCCAAATATTATACTTTTACTCCACTACAATTATTTGAAAACTTTATTGTTACTTTGCCGATGCAAAGGATTATATTATAAAACATACATTGATCCACTTTAGCACATTTTATACCTATCGCTATACCTATCTACAAGCTCACAACATGTCTGTCGCGATGCGAGCTTGAACTTTTTTTTTTACTTTTGGTACTTTAAGTATATTTCGATGCCATTACTTTTGTACTTTTACTCTGAAGCCACACCAAAGTATATATGGGAGTGGAATCTCCATTCCGCCAATGCATTTCAATGAGAAGGTTTCATGCTAGTAGAGGATTTCTGCAAAAAATGTTCCATTCTCATTGAAATGCATTGGCGGAATGGGGAATCCACCCTCATACTGTGTAGGTACTTTGCTGTGGCTTCAGCCTAACAGTATGTAGTACTTTTTCCACCACTGAACAAAACACAGGCCTGCTTTTAGAGCATCTCATATGTTAATTTTTTATTTAAATTTTTCCAAGGATCCCAGGTTGGTAATGGTATGCATGATTTCACGGGACCCCTCCCTTGGAAAATAGCCAATCTCCAAGCTCACAATGTGTTTCGGTGCGAGGCATTGTGAGCTTGTAGATCTGCTATTTTCAAAAGATTTGTTAACGTATGAAAACTTGAAATGGCAGGACATTCTGCATAATAAGTACTTTTACTTTTGGTACTCTAAGTAGATTTTGATGCCAATACCTTTACTCAAGTCAATGTTGAATTCTGGACTTTTACTTGTAACAGAGTATTTCAACATTGCTGTATTGATGCTTTTACTTAAGTAAAACATTTGAGTTACTTTTCCCACCACTGCTAAGAAGCAAACACGTTCAGGCAACGGGCACAAAAATGTTAACATCGTGGAGACTTCTTTTTTTTTCCTTTCTTTTTTTCTTCTGAAAAGTACAAAATACAACCACAGTTACAACTGGGCTCATCTCTGACCACGGACATCTACAAATATAGAAAAGTGCTGTAGTAGTTTAGTTTTAGGCTTATGGAGCCACGTGTGAAACTGTCAACGCAGTGAACTAGGCTGAACAATTCATCTGAAAGAATAATTGCAAATCACCACATGAACTGATGCAATTTCCAAAAGGCAGAGGTTGAAATTAACTGTGCAGGAGGAAGGTCCAAAATGGAACTGTATTCGCTCAAGCTTGAGCCACGAATCCACACTGCAATATTGATTTCACACTTAAATGTATGGACCATACATGTTTTTTTAAATATACAGTATATCGTCGTTGTCGGGTGGAAACCTTGTATGTTCAAACCGTTTGTTTTGAATTCATCATTTTTAAAATGATTGAAGTGAAAACAGCCGATCTACAAGCACACAACGTCGTGCACCGCGAGGCGTTGTGTGCTTGTAGATCTGCTGTTCGCAGTTCGATATCTGTCCCCATCTTTCAGCCCTGCAAGTGAACCTAAACTATTGAATATACAGGAGGTGATGAACAACTAGAGGTGTGAACACATCGTAGCTACAGTCACCATTGAAGGTGGTAGTCGATACCAGTAGTATAAGCGGATAGTGAAAGACTTAAATAAAAGATAGCCCATGGATGTCCTGTTGATTTGCTTAGAGATAGCATTACTGCTCTGCTACAGTGGTTCTTAACCTTTTCGGGCCGCGACCCCCAAAATAATCATTTGAACTGGGGACCCCCCACTCTGACAAGCAGTAAGAGTTGAGGCGTTACATTTTAACATGGGTCTATTGTGTACAATAGCCGATCTACATGCTCACAACACCTCGCAACGTGAGGCGTCGTCAGCATATAGATCGGCTATTTTCACCTTTTCTGCCTCTAATTTGACCAATGTTTAATTTGTCATTTTAGAGGTATTAAAAAAGTCTTTAAATTGTCACTTTAGAAATGTGCAGATACCCTCTAATACCCTCTATTGTTTAGTGTTGAGTGAAAAAACAACGGGGTCCCGAGACTCCCGACCCACAGGTTGAGAACCACTGCTCTAGTAGTAATCCTTGTAACCATTTTGCATTTAGCGTAAATGTGGTTAATAACTATTGATGTTTGATGATGCAAATGAAATCAAAAGCAGCAACTTAGGGGAACAGTCTTCTCCGATGGACCACTGTCTCAACCCGTGTTTAAAAACGAGCTGAAATGCTATTTTTGACGGGGGGATAAAAGCATAGTGCCGTGTCTCCCAATGAAATAGGAGCCGCCTTTGAAGCTCCCTTGATATTATCGGTATGAAACTGGCGCCTGATGATGTAAGCACACATAATGCTTTTTGTTTGACAGTAATGAATCAACAATGGACTTTTTTTTATACATTTATAAAAACATTAAAAGATTTCTTATGGCCTTAGATACAGTATGCTCTTTTTTTTTTCTTCATTTCAGCTCGTCTTTAAGATTTGAGTTTGGCAAACAAAAACAATATATTCATACAAAACAATAGGTGCACAGTTGGACAAACAATCTTCTTTCTTTCTTTTAAAATATGAATTGGTCCTATTATATCATAACAAGGTCCTATTATATCATAACAAGGTCCTATTATATCATAACAAGGTCCTATTATATCATAACAAGGTCCTATTATATCATAACAAGGTCCTATTATATCATAACAAGGTCCTATTATATCATAACAAGGTCCTATTATATCATAACAAGGTCCTATTATATCATAACAAGGTCCTATTATATCATAACAAGGCAGTGGATACAATCTAGACTGTATGATGTTGAATTGTGAAATCTGAAGTGAAATCTTTGGCTCCATGTACACAATGAAATATTCAGTGTTTATTTAACTGGACACAAACATTTTGGTTCTATTTGAACGCTGTTGGTTCTATTTGAACGCTGTTCTGAGTTTGAAGTAACACTTCAATGTTTCACTGTGTACATTTCTTTTTTGCAAAAAAAATCAAACGACAGGTGTCAAACAACATGAGTTAGTAATACAGTACATTTAAGAATGTCATCATTGTCACCTGAAAGGGCATACGCCGGATGACGACCTCTGAAAAGAGTGCAGGCGGTAATCGTGAATTCATTTAAAGTTTTGCTATTTCTTTTCTCAAAAACTACAGTTCCTATAAAGAGTCGCTTGCGTTCTCGACAAGAAAATGACCTCGCGGTGTAGAAACTCTAATAAATATATAAAACGACAACAACAAAAAATAAATATGCAATAGTTAAGACAACGTGTGAAAACATGTTACAAAAAAAAATAAAGAAATCAAACCGGTTTTGTGGCGTGAGTGTGTGTCGCTGTGAGTGAAACCTGATTTATACGTAGCTACATGGCCTGGCATACACCGGAAAATAGCATAGAACGCTTGTAGATCGGCTATTTTCGGTGCAAGACTTCGTCGTGTAACCAAGTATAAGTCGGGTGTTATAATCAAGTCATATCTAACACGCTTCAAAGTCCTGTGCCGTTATGTGAAGTATATAAAGTACGTACAAAGTGATAAGCAAGGCCCAAGAGTTAAAAACGTTCTAATTGTTTTAAATGATGTTGGGTTACACGTTTTGAACTCTTGGGCTCCAGGATGCTGGATACACCTTTGGGGACGAGGACCACCCCCCAATTCTCCCCAAAAACACCTTCCGTACTCTTCCGTGTTCCAACACATTCACTCTCACCTCATCACGTGCTGAAGCTTGGCCTGGACCCCCCCTTATCGTCATGGGTCAACAACACACTACCCGTACCCTCTTCTAAAGGTTGGAGAGCCAATGTAGAACTCAACGTTAAAAACACCATCAAATACGTTCAAAAAAAGAGAGAAAAAAATCCAACTTTAAAGGAGTAGTTCACCCAAAACGTGACTTATTTTCTATCAATTACCATGAAGCCTTGAATTCATGGAGATTCTTTTGTTTTTGTTGCATTCCTTAAGAGTGAAAGAAATGCAAATGTCCTCCTTCCATACCCAAAGGCAGCATTCGTTGCCTTGTCCAAACTCTCCTGAACTTGAATGCAGCATCTCATGTTGAAATAATTGCCCTCACTGTCCAGAAACCCACACCACTTCTCCAGTATTGCCTTTTTTATGCTTAGTTTAGTGTGTTATGAAGTACCGAAAATAGCCGACCTCCAAGCTCACAACGCGCCGCGCTGCGACGCGTTGTGAGCTTGGAGGTCTGCTACTTTCAATATTTTCACCAAAAGGCCCTTTTAGAAATGTCAACCCCTGCCTCTCTAACATTCTCTGCACGTCCCTGCCATTGAGTCTCCGCTGGTCATGAAATTATTCTCTTATGGAATTTTATTTTATTTTAAATAACATGAATTCAAGGCTTCATGGGGTGTCTAATTGATTAAATTGAAATCACATGGTGAACTACTCCTTTAACACAAGGCAGGCGTACCGTCAGAAGCGGACTTGAGTCCCGCGAGGCGGACGAGCGGAAACGCTAGCCGAGCGAGCGTCTGTGCCGAGCGGTGCGATGTGGTTCTACAGGCAGACCGACAGGCAGCTACCCCTTGCTTCGCCAAACGGTACCCTTGTCTGGTACCTACCAAAAAGGGTGAGTACCGACAACTAACCGTTCGGTACCTTTATTTTTCTTCTTTCATGAAAAACCGTACCACCTTCGGAAAAAGGGGTACACGAAAAAGGGGTACCAAGCGTCAACAACACGACAACCTACGAGTTCAGTGTTCAAAAATTGAGAAAAAAAAGTGACTTCCCCTCCAGAACTACAACTCATCTGTGAGGGGGATTATCGTGCGCAGCTGTGACTTCACAAAACGACAAAAATAAAAAACAAAAATTATAATGGTAAATAAATATAGCTTAAGTGTTGACATTGTCTCTGGTGGGGGTGAGGGGTGTCAGAGCTAGCTGGGGAGGGGGAGAGGGAGAGGGGGAAGGGTTCTCCTTCACGCCATGATGCCATTGACCAGCTCCTTGTCTCCCTGCTCGGCCAGAAGCTTCCAATTGTGTCTGTTCTTCAGACAGCCCTCCAGCAGAGGGGAGCAGTACTCTGACATGCCTGCCAGGGTCTGAAACGCACACACACGCATGCACGCAAAAATGTGTAAAGTTACTAATTACATTTACTCAAGTACTGTACTTTTTTTTTTTTTTTTTTTGGTATTTCACCTTTGCAGTACTTTTACCTCTACTTCACTACATCTCAGAGACAAATATTGTGCTTTTGCTCCGCTACAGTTATTTGAAAACTTTAGTTACTAGTTACTTACAACAGTGGTTCTCAACCTGTGGGTCGGGACCCCTAGGGAGGTCCCCAAATTATTTTGGGGGTTCCCCAGATGATTAGCTTAATGTGCAACCTTGTTTTCTCACTCAACAGTAAACAAACCAACATAACGTTTAAGTGTGTATAGAGGGTATCTGCACATTTCTAAGGTGACAATTTTATGACTTTTTAATACCTCTAAAATGAGAAATTAAACATTGGCCAAATTGTCAAATATTATGAAAAGCAGATCTAGGTGCATGTAGATCGGCTATTTTCACAATAGAACCATGTTATACAAAATGTAATGCCTCAACTCTTAGTGCTCGTCAGGGTGGGGGGTCCCCAGTTAAAATATGATTATTTTGGGGGTCGCGGCCTGAAAAGGTTTAGAACCACTGACTTAAAAAAATCACACCCGTGTGAAGTGGAGCTGTGTGTGTGTGTGTGTGTGTGTGTGTGTGTGTGTGTGTGTGTGTGTGTGTGTGTGTGTGTGTGTGTGTGTGTGTGGATCATGTGTACCGATTTTTGTGACATTTGAAGAAAATATGTAGGAGAAGGAGCAAAAAGTGTGTTTTGGAGAAAATTCAAGATGGCGGAAAATCTATCATGGCGCAAATGGGCGTGGCCTATATGGGGAGATGCGTCATGACCCAAGGAATCCAGGGAAAAAATATTTTTAATTTTCCGACCTACGGTTCAAGAGTTACAGGCCAAAACGTAAAGTGGGGTGTTATGGCGCCACCATGCGGCCAAATGACACAATTATTTTTTATTTAATCCTTGAAATCATTATGAACCTCCTCTCCAAGTCTTGAAACTCTATCCCCTATGGTTTGCGAGAGACAAATAATTGAATGTGAGTTTTTGCAATTCCTATTATAAGTCAATGGGGAAAATTAATTCACTAAAAAATTAATATCAATTAAACTATAGAACCTTTCTCGATTTGACATATGGCGCGAGTGTGTGGTGGCAAAACTGTGGGACTAGTGGCGTGCCGAAGTTTAGGAAGTTCAGGCTACATACACACAGACACACACACAGACAGACACACACACACACACACACACACACAGACCCACACAGCCACGTATAGGGAGCCTGTGCTTCACACAGCTCCAAAAACATACATTAACCACTTCAGCCACAGACCTAACTGCATGTGACGCTGGCTCACTCACCTCGTACAGCTGGATGCAGATGGCGTCGATGAAAGACACCTGCATGCTGGGGATCTTGTCTCTCTTCTCGCGGTTCATCAGGTCCTGCACGGTGAAGGAATGCAAAGATATTTTATGTATGCAGAGAATGCTAGAGAGGCAGGTGCTGAAATTCCCCAAAAAGGCACTTTTGGCACAAAAAAGGGGGAAATAGTGTAGATAATAGTAATAGATCAGCTATTTTCGGGGTGCAACCCTACACTCTTTAACTACTGAAGATGCAGTGTACGACTAGGGATGGGACGATATGAAAATTTCATATCACGATTATTGTGACAAAAGAAATCGCGATTTACGATATTATCGTGATAATCAAAATCCATTATCCTGGGGCGGAACATTTGCCAAAGAAATAGCAGATCTACAAGCTCAGTTGTGAGCTTGTAGATCGGCTATTTTTTGCCGCTCTCAAAGACATTTGATAGAGAGTGGAAAAAAATACTGTATCAAGTACATATATTATAAGTACCATTTACCAAAGGGTTTAAATGGTACTGGATATGCAGCTTGGCAAATAAAAGAAGAATTGATCAAGTGCATGACGGAGGATGATATCACGATAAATTCAATCTCCACGATCCGATTATCGTGAGTGTTTTTTATCACGATAAACGATAATATCGCTTATCGTCCTATCCCTATGTATGACATGGATTTCTACACTGAGGACAAATTCTTGAATCTCAAAATGCTGCGTTCACGTTCAGGAGGGTTCGGAAAAGGGCAATTCTCCTGCATGCTGCCTGTGGGAATGGCATGGAAATGCCATAATGGAATGGGGGGCATTTGCATTTCTTTCACCACGGTGAATGCTGCATTAATTGCCTGGAGAGGGCAGTTCTTAAGGGCAGGGGCTCAGTCAAGCCCCTTTTGATGTCTACTGCATGTGTGCACGTGCCTGGTACAATATAATACGTAATCGAGGAAATACCTGATCTACAAGCTCACAGTGTGTTGCTTTGTGCCGCGTTGTGCGCTTGCAGATCTGCTATTTTCACTTGCTTGGGCCACGGGCAAACGTCTAGTTTTACTTTTGGGGATGCGCAGATATGGAGATTCTTGACCGATACCGATGTTTAAAATAACAATTTAGATACTGATACTGATATTTGTTTAATTTGTTTTTGGTGTTATTATTTCCCCTTTTGGGCCAGAGAAATAAATAAATCAACATAAGAAATAACTGTTCAGAATCTACTCTCTTGATAGGCTGCAAATAACCAACACACCAACATAGCCAGCGCAAAATGGATGCTCATCAACAACAGATAAAATATCGGTTACTGCCATCGGTTAATGTCAGCTTTATTTGCAGAGACCGATATTGACCAATAACGGCAAACATCGGTCGATACCAATGTGTGGTCGATATATCGGTGCATCCCTACTTAGAAAATGTTGAACTAAATATGTGCCTACTCACAATGGGCTCAATGTTCAGCTCTCGTCTCTCCTTGTCCCCTTGTTCGAAGAACTCCGTGGCCACCAGTTCAGCTATCTGCAGGAGGACAGACAGACAGACAGACAGACAGACAGACAAGGACTTGTCAGTAGGCATATCTTCTTGTGAGATCAGACCACCTACGTAGTTAGAACAATGTCAGAGTTTAACCACATATGCCATGGAACTAGAAAGTGTGGCTGCAAGTCACGAGGTATCCGATGGGAAATGTATTCCGTCGTACCATTTGTCCCTTTTATGCCCATGTATGGATATATGTATCTGTCAGTCCTTGTACCTATTTGAGCGGTGCTAACCATTCAGTCCTTGACCCTTTTATGCCCATATATGGAGATCCCTGATGTCATCGATATTAAGCCCATTAAGCATTGCTGTCTGCAATGTCGGGCAGAAACCTCTTACTTCCATATATAAATCAACGCCCCTACTTGATCACACTACGGCATCACACAAACGCATCAGAAGTAGCAGATCCACAAGCTTGAAACATTAAAAAGCCGTTAGGATAGTACAGTAGAGGTGTGGAGTTTGGAAGCACCGTTGTGGTCGCTCTGCCCCCCGTTTGAAACGCGCCATGATACAGAAATGAGACTCTCACAAAATACCATTTACTTTGTCTTTAAACCCTACACACACACACACACACACACACACACACACACACACACACACACACACACACACACACACACACACACACACGTTGTCGGGTGGAAACCTGTGTCCAAAACCTTTAGTTTTGTATTTATCATTTTAAAAATGATCTAACCTGGTGAAAATAGCAGATCTACAAGCACACAACGCCTCGCACCGCAAGAGCGTTGTGTGCTTGTAGATAGGCTATTTTCACTAGTTTTGTGCGACAGTCTTGCATGATGAAGCAGGGCTTTACTTTATGAAAAACATAGACATTTCAAACTTGGAGATGCAAGGGTTCTTGGTTAGTGGCCGACAGTGACGATATGAGACAATGAAGATAAGTCTCCCGTAATGGATGTTAAACTTGACGTGACCCCTGCGTTGCGGTTTCCCTTTCCCGTTACGAAACAACAGCCTAGCGCTTAACAATGGTCAGCGGTCAGACCACGAAAATGTCTGGCGACGTCTTAGAAGTGTGGTTTTCATAGCGTTTGCACCCCAGGAAACCTGCATTTTGAGCTGACCAGCGCTGTCAAGACCAAAATATATGAAATGCCAGGGATAACACTCACTTAGTTATGACGTCCGATTAAAGAGACAAGCTGGTGTATTGTTTTCAGTGGTGGAATAAGTACTCCCATTTAAAAGCAATAGCAATACCACAATGTAGAAATGCAATGTTACTAAGGAAAAGGCCTACACCCAAAATTGTTACTTTTCAGGATTCTCATTCAAAAATAGCAAAAGTAGCAGATCTATAAGCTGCTACCTTTTATTTTATTTTGATGTGTGTGTGTGTGTGTGTGTGTGTGTGTGTGTGTGTGTGTGTGTGTGTGTGTGTGTGTGTGTGTGGCATGAGTTTAATGTATCTTTCATATCAATTATCTTAACACGTTTCCTGCCAGATAGTTTTTATAACTCAGAAGTGCAACTCCGCCAGCGATTTTCATGATTTTCCGACCCATGAGTGTATACGCAGTTTGGACATTTGTGACCGCGACGATCCGTTCTTTAGTTATGATCCGTTGGAAAAACTTTATAATAAAACATTCTCTACCGTTGGTCTGAATGGAAAACCGGATGTCCGGGTGGCCTCATCTCCCGAAGGATCATATTAAACAATGAAAAGCCGATTTACACGGTTTGGCGTATATGTTTGTTGAAGTTCTTTATTGCGAATAACCGCAGATCCCCTTAACAACGAATATAGATATAAAGTGCAGTGAAATCTGAAAACACGTTTTGGCGTAAATGGCGGACAAATTAATCTGAACGTTAACTGACTTGCATCTGAATAAAGAGATAAGCGTGTGCGTTTGTTTCCCCAGCATCATCTCCTGACATAGTTGTGGGACAGACTTTTTTCCCCCCAATACAATAGAGACAACATTCCTTTGCTGTTTGCAGCATCATCTGATACCCCTGCTGTAGCCCCACAGCACAGAGAGATTTTAGTTTTAGATAGTTATTTATTTAATTGAGAAGTAGTGAAAACAGCCGATTTACAAGCACACAATGCCTTGCGTTGCAATGCAATGCAGGTTACTGCATTGTCTATTTCTCGCTTCAAATGTTTTCAAAAACATTCTTGAGAGCAATGTTTAGCAGTAAATGACATTGTGTGTTTGCTTAGATTGCTGTCATATGTTGGATACAGCATAAAATTCAAACAAATTCAAGCTAAATTCAATGAGCCTTTGATTAGACAGAGGTCTGTTATACTGTAGAGCTCATCTGTCATTATCCAGAAATAACACACAGCTGAATTCAGCGACTGACCAATCAGAATCAAGCATTAAACCAAGCCATGTAATAAATAGGCCTAATGACTATTAGGGTTGTACGGGTCACTGTGTGTTTTGTTTTTGTACTCTCTCTGGACCCGGAAGCATTTTCCCCATTTCATTTCATCCATAGACATTTCATAAAGTATTTATTTAAACGTCTTTTAAGCCTCTGACAAAGCTACCCCAAGGCTTGTGAGGAATCATGACAATAAACACTATTTCTTTCATGCAACGATTAATTAGAAAGCTGAAAAAAAGACGAGGTTGTACCCTGCCTGTGAGGAAGGGCGAGGCTTAAACTGCAATGCCCCTATACTGTATGGTAACATATTGTGTATGTATGCTGCTGGTTCTCCTCTCCAAGACAAATTTCTCCCAAGAGAGACAACATAAAGTTTGGAAGAGAGAGAAATGACTGCATCAAAGCAGAAAGCCTGCCACACTCCAGATTAAATAAAAGTCTTTAAGGTGCACAGGTCGACAATTACATGACATTGAGGGAACTACGTAGTTGTTTCTGTCCGTGAGAAGTAAATATACCGTGTGAAAACGACATTCATTGTGTGTTGGCAGCTGGCTAGTTTCCAAGACAAAACAAAGTAACCTTGAACCTTGGAAGCAATTACTGTGGAGCGCTTCTGAAGCTATGCTCAGCTTATATCATCACTTCTGAAAGGGGAACGGCTCAACCACTGCTCTTGATAGAAACAGAATATCATTAAAGGCATACAGTACACAGGGGGAGGTCGAGGAAGGTCGGGATTAACACACACACACGCGCAGGGGCGTCACAAGGGGGGAAAAGTGGGACTGAGTTACCAGGGCCCAAGGGGAAGGGACCTTAATTATTGTATACTTTAGCTATGGAAAAATAGCAGATATAGTACAAGCTCACAGCACGGCACCGAGAGCCGCGCTGCAAGCTTGTATACTATATCTCAATATCTGTCATGATAATTTTGAGATGGGGGTCCGTGGCTAAATACATATCATTTTGGGGGTCCTTCACATGAAAATATTTTAGCACCACTGACATACACACCTTAGAAGGATTTGAAATATTCAGACTCCGCACAAATTTTCACGATTTAAAAAAAATAGTAGATCTACAAGCTTGCAGCGCGGCACTCGGTGCAGCACTGTGAGCTTGTATATCTGCTATGTTTAGTTAGTAGTAGTTAGTAATAGTTAAAGCACACAATGTGAGTGAATCCTTGTACCCAGGGCCCAGAATTTGGTGTGACACCCCTGCACATTCGCGCACACGCGTGCACAGAGCGTTCATTCAAAATGTCCTGCTTACCCTCTTCTGTACTGGCCAGGGTTTGGTGATGGCAGAAATGTCGCATGCAGTCATCAGCATTGACCTGTGGGGGGCAGTATTGCAACACAGAACATGAGACTTTGGCCCTGTTACAGTGACACACACACACACACACACACACACACACACACACACACACACACACACACACACACACACACACACACACACAGGTTTGCATTTGCTACTTTGTGGGGACATTACTCATAGTCTACCATCTTTATGGGGACATTCCATTCATTTTAACCCTAACCCTAAACCCTAACCCTAACCCTAACCCTTAACCTAACCCCTAAAGACCTTATGGGGACGTATTAATAAGTACCCACAAGGTAGTGTGCAAGGATTGTACTGTCTTTGTGGGGACATGAGGTCCCCTCAAAGTAGTATTTCCCTGTCCACACACACACACACACACACACACACACACACACACACACACACACACACACACACACACACACACACACACACACACACACAAGCTAAGTTCCAACACGTGGCTTTGTCCAAAATGTGTCAGGGGGAAATGCATGTATTTAAGTCAATCTGACCACTAAACAGGAATACAACATATCGTCTGTCGGGTGGAAATCTCAAAATCCAAAAGCATTAAAAGTAGCAGTTCTACAAGCTCCAAATGCATCATCGCGTTGCGTTTGGAGCTTATAGATCTGCTACTTTTTTTTCTGTGTGACTAACGGTATATATTATTCGTTCCCTTTCCTGTTGTACCTTGCTCTTACTGTACTTACTGTACTCTGTACTCTGTTCTTGTTTTTTTCTTTTTATCTTTTTCATACTTCTCTGTAACTTTGTAAATAACCTTATACTGCTGTGCTGCCTCTGGGCAACACATTTTCCCCCTTGGGAAAATAAAGGTATCTATCTATCTAAGGGTGTTTGATAGAGTGAGCAATATGTATCTATCACTCTTGTATTGTTGTATAGATATAGACTTTCATTTGAATGTGCTTCCATATTTGGTAGCCAGGAGACCTTGTGTGAGTGAGATTTGGTTAAAATATCTGTGCCTTTGAGGCTGATATAAGCATTGTTTTGGTAGTATGTCCCACAGAAAGCCATAATATCATGTTAACCGCAGAGTTGTTTAAAGTTTTGGTGTCACGCTAGGGGTGGCCGATATGGAACTAGAAGCAGTGCTCTTCCGAGCACAGGTCTCCACCAGGCCAGGCGTCCTGGTGGTACTACTGTATAATAGGCCAATGTAAAAAGGGTGGCATATGTTCTTCACCTTAGACCTTTCATGGCAATCGGACGCTGCATGCATGATTTGAAGCATTGTGTTCCAAAAATGTGTTTTGCTAAAGTCTACCTGCTGGTGGCGCTATAACAGGCCAATGTGAAAAGGGTAGCATTTGTTCCTTGACATAGTGGGAATATGTGTGGCAAATCTCACGGTAATGGCAAGCTGCGTTGATGATTTGAGGCATTTTGTTCAAAAACAGAGCAATCCTGCAAACTTTGGAAGCTAATATTAGCCAATCAGGATGGAATATGAAATATCAGATGGATCAGACTTGATCACATGACTATTTAGATACTGTGTACTGATTTGTGTTATTTTTGGAGAAAATCTGAAGGAGTAATATCCAAAAATGTGTTTTACATAAGTCGGCCCAAAGGTGGCGCTATAAAAGACTGATGTGAAAAATGCAGGGCAAAGGTTTATCCTTAGCCTCTAGGGAGTGCGCTTACAAAGTTTGAATCTAATCGGTGGAGTTATAGAATAAAAACACAAATCGGCCTGTTATAGCGCCACCATGAGGCTGATTTCAAAAATTTGAAGTGGCATTTCTTCCTCGACCTAGTGGGAACGTGTGTGCGTGATTTCATGATAATTGCACTTTGCGTTTGGGATTTGAGGCATTTTGTTCAAAACGGCTCAATCCTACAAACTTTGGAAGCCAATCTTAGCCAATCGGGATGGAATATGCAAAATCGGACAGATCCATATGTTGATCACATGACTGTCGAGATACTGCCTACCGATTTGTAGGATTTTTGGACAAAATCTGTAAGAGTAGTGCACAGAAATGTGTTTTGCGAACATCGGCCACTAGGTGGCGCTAGAAAAGGCCCATTTGAAAAATGTAGGGCAGAGGTTCTAGATTGGCATCCAGGGAATGTGTGTGCTCACTTTGGCAGCGACCGGGCCAACAGCGACTGAGATTAGGTGCACACAAACTGCGAGGACGCACGCACGCAGGGCTCCAGACTAACTTTTTCACAGGTAGCACTGGTGCCACCTACATTTTCATTAGGTAGCACCACCAGAAATTAGGTAGCACCATCTTTTTCTTTGTATAGCGTATTAGCGTGGTATTAATACATAGCTTTATTATGCTGATGACAGTTGTTGTCGATATAATGTTGTTGAATACCCTGATAACAATATGTCTCAGTAAAAAAAAGCTGTAGCCTAGTTTTTATGTATTTTTGCTTCAAGTTAATATTTGCAAACTAAAGACATTAATTCAAGAAAGATTTACTAATATCTAGGCTAACAAAGGCAATATAGAACTATGACTTTAAACTTGCACAACGTAGACTAAATGCAATAGGCCTGCTATCATGCAGGATGGAAAAATAAAATTGTCCTTATGGTTTTGGAGTGAGATACTGGGAAGTAAGCTGCTTGATCAACAGAAAACGTTCACTTGGACACACACACACACACACACACACACACACACACACGCGCGCGCACACACACACTAACTAACACAGAACACACGCTACAACAAAGACAGAAAAGTTAACAGGTGCCGTTAATTTGAGCTAATTGTCTGTCTATGAAGTGAAAAGCGCATTTTGGGCACTGAGGAACTTAACGACCCACAGCTGTTTTCGCACGTAACAGTAGGTTAATGTAACCAACGGTGGAAACATCCACGAGCGATTGCTAATCAATAGCTAATCTAATAGCAAACAAACAACCCACGGTTATTATCCAGTTCGAGATGACAACAGAAAAAGCATGGTTATACAAAGAAAGGTTAGTATTATGTGATATCTATCCATTCCAAGGTGAGCGAGAGAGAGAGAGAATCTGTCTGTGTGTGTGACTCGACCACCGGACTGACCGACGCTAGTGTGTGTATTGTGTGAGTGTGTGTGTGTGTGTGTGTGTGTGTGTGTGTGTGTGTGTATGTGAGTGAAAGAGAGAGAGAGAGAAGGGGAGGGGCGGAGCAGGCAGGCAGTCAGGGAGAGAGAGAGACGGAGCGAGAGAGAGAGAGAGAAGAGGCTTCAGGCGATCCGCGATTGAGGATTGTCTTTTTTTCTTTCTTTTTTTTTAGTCGCACGTGCGCGACCTGGTTAAAATGTAACTCGCACTTTATGAAATTAAGTCGCATATGCGACTTAATAGCTCGCACCCTGGAGCCCTGCACGCACGGACGCACGCACGGACGGACGCACGGACGGACGGACGCACGGACGCACGGACGCACGGACGGACGGACGCACGGACAGACGGACGCACGGACGGACGGACGCACGGACGGACGAAGGGGAAAACATACTCTCCCCCATGCCTTCGACAAAAATACAATATCACAATATTTTCCCAAGCTGTATCACGATACACGATTTTATCACAATTCCTTTTCACATTGTTTTTTATGGTTATTTTTCAAGTTACTTGACAAAAACTCTCTGGGTTCCTTTTGGGAGGTCTAAATTGAACAGTATACAAATGAAACCAAATGGAACCTTACGGGTCCATTTGGTTTCATTTGTATACTGTCAGAGTTAAGTGGAGACCTTGACATTTTTAAAGTTTGAGAACTACTGATTTACACCAAAATGCAGGTTTAAATTGAATTCTGCAATGAATCTCTGTATTAACGATTAAACAGGATTTTTTACAAGGCTCCATCAATTGTATCACGATATATACGATACCTTTGAAAAGGCATATCGTGGAGACATTGTATCGTCTCAATGATAATTATCACCATATCGCCCACCCCTATGTCACGCCAACCCTAGTTGCCTAGGAAACGACGCACATTAATATGCCGACTGACGGCTTGTCGTAAAGACGTCATACGTAACCCGCGATGTGTATAAAACCTTTGTATCGCTGTGTTATCGTAGGAAGAATTGATCTGGAACCATGTTGTTCTGATGCTTGTAAGATCCCTTTCCTGGAATAAACCCAAATACTAATATAGTATTTTGGGTTTGCATAACTTATAAGACGTTTCAATAATTATTTCACTGTCCGATAGATATGGGGTACGAAAAGTGTCCGAGTGTTAATTTACAAAACAAAAACACAAAAGGTTAGACTATGGAGATGGGAGGTTTCTGAAATCCAACGCCCGGTGACACCAGACAGGTTTGTGCTTAGGTTGCTCTCACCGCACAGGAACTAGCTCAGACACTCTTACGTTTTCATTTTCAACTGAAAAGCCCTTTGAAAAATGATCCGCAGAACCAACAAGGACTGCATCGGTGATGAGCTGAAATTGGACTCCTTTGGCCAAAAAAAAAAGAAAAGAGGTGAAACTGCCTGTTCTTTCTACAACTCTGGACCGCCCCCAGAGATTGATTGATTGAATATTTTATTAGTCAGAAATATAAACCTTGCGTGGTTAATTTCTTTTGGCATCTAATAGGGCACCTGCGAGGCGTTGTGAGCTTGTAACATAGATCGTCTTTTTTCAAAATATTTGCCTCTTTCTCAAGTCATATTTCACTACTTCTTTTCTAATTTTGATCATTGATAATTATTTTAGTCAGGAAATTATTTGTGAGGCAAATGTGAATTTGCTCAATTCATGAAAATGTGTGAAAAAATATAAAATGTAAGGGATATCGCAACCCACGCAAATGGATGCGACCCCACAAATGGCTTCCCACCGTCCCACTGTTTGGGGTTAGATGACGCTGAGAAAGCCGTCTCCTCACCTCAGCAGGTCCTTGTGTTGTTCGTCCTCCCAGTTAAACTGGCTGTTCTTGGTGAGATCAAAGAACTCCCCTCGTCTCCTGCACACGCACACGCATGCACACACGCACACGCGCGCACACACACGCACGCACACACACACACACAAGATGTAATTACCCTCCTACGTAACTTACGTAAGAGATGTACCCAACTGCCACCCACTAGTCTAGACTCTGCCCTAGCTCTCACCGCTCAGAGGTCGGGGGAGTCGATGGAGGGGGCAAGAGAGAGAGAGAGAGAGAGAGAGAGAGAGGATGGGGGAGTGGTCATCAAATAAAAATTAAGTGGCTCAACTGATTTTATTTTGATGCTACGTTCATTTTGCCGGGGACCCCCCTGGAACCTCTTCAAAGATCGATTTTTGTAACCCATTCTTTCACCCGGTGTCGATTATCTAATGTAATCCTGCTACACTCCCTCTGAGAGCAACGGACTGACCTCATGCTTCCTTTCAATGCATGAGGAGTCCAAGCCGCTTCTTTTCACCTGACAGGGGAGTTTACCCGGCTGGACGTAGCGCGTGGAAGGAACACGTTATTCCAAACAGTTCCTTTCCCCTCCATCAGGCGCCCCGGCTGGCCAGGGGGAGGCAGTATAGAGACCATGATTACAGCATATTTTTTGTGATGGTAGCTACCCTAGGGGATACGGGGTGAACATGCAAACTCCACACAGAAAGGCCCTTTCGCCAACCCCACCTAGGGTATGGGCACTGATGACATGGAGGAGAGAACACGCCCCCAGCGTCTACCGCATCCCCAGCGGGAATCAAACCCAGGAACTTCTAGCTGTGAGGAGGCAACGCTACCGACATCGCCACTTACTGTGCCCTGAAAAGACCGCGCTTTGAGAAACTCTATTCCAGGGGTCTTCAGAGTTGCTACAGGGGGGCCTCCAAATCTGAAATCAGAAACCTTTTTCTCCTTTTTTATATTAACCACTTGAACCATAGTGTTCATATTCTGAGAACTTTAGCTGAAAATAGCAGATCTGCAAGCTCACAACGCCTCGCGCGCTGCGAGGCGTTGTGAGCTTGTAGATCGGCTATTTTCGGCAAAGAGGTTTGGTGTAGAAAGGAAAAAGAGCAGACTAAATACAGAGTGAAAGGTCACTGATGATCATGCAGACTTGTGCTGCCAAACAATGAAACTATATGGAATCTATGAACAGGTTGTGGGGGTCCCTGCTTCATCTCTGTCTCAACTAAGGGGTCCTTGGCCTGAAAACGTTGAAGACCCCTGTTCTATTCTATTCAATCTGTCTGTCTGTCTGTCTCTCTAGCATGATGTGCATGTGAGTTTGCCAGGCAGTGCTTACTTCATGTACAGCGCCAGGTCGGTGGCCAGGATGGCCCTCTCGATCATCTTCAGGGTGGACTTGTACTCGTCCAGGGAGAGACCGCTCAGGATCTGGTTCCCCTGGGGGGGGGGGGGGGGGGGGAGAGAGAGAGAGAGAGAGAGAGAGAGAGAGAGAGAGAGAGAGACAGAGACAGAGAGGCTTATTTAATTAACGCTCAGGGAAATGTCAAATGATACGTAAACAGCAGCAAGATTTGTGAACTGTCATGATAAAAGAAGGTTAGCCAGTGGAACACAACGCGCGTGTCTGCGTGTGTGCGTGCGTGCGTGCGTGCGTGCGTGCGTGTGTGTGTGTGTGTGTGTGTGCAGGCTTCCCAAGGAGATGCTCATATGAGTTGATGGGACTTGACCACTGTTTGCTCTGAGAGAGGGACCAGCATGTGGTCGCTATGGCAACGCAGCCACACAAACAAACACACGCACGCACACACAGATAAACAGCGAGTTAACTTGTCTTGGGCGTTCGTAGACTGCAAGCGCGTGCGTGCGTGCGTGTGTGTGTTTGCACACTAATGCTCTCTACACCATTAACCCCAAGTTTTAGAGGCCCGGATTCAAGTGTGCGTCAGTGTGCTTGCATTAATGCACACTTGCCTGTATGTACGTATGTGTGCTTCTCCATATACATTATACATCTCTCATTCTCCATGATGTGAGTGCACTGCATGAACATCTGCTGGCATACAAAGACTTCACCTTGCATACAAAGACTACCCCTAGCATACAAAGATGGCTCCTTTTATCACCAATGTAATATTGCAACTGCCAGGCACATCCTGTACTGATAAAGACAATAGGCATAGGTATTGAACCAAAGACTATATAATATACCAGTAAGACTCCCTAATCGGCAGATTTTAGGGCAAAATCTGTAGTAGCAGTATCCAAAAATGTGTTTTGCAAGAATCGGCCTCATGGTGGTGCTAGAAGAGGGCCATGTGAGAAACGAGGAGGGTGGAGGTTGTGGTTTGGCAGTCAAGGAGTGTATGTGCAAAGTTTGGCATGGATAGGGGCAACGGTGGTGGAGATATGAGTAGGGGAAAAGTGTGACGTGTGACGGACAGATAGACAGACTGACTGACAGCCGGTGGACGGTCGCAACTATATGCGTTTCCGTTTGTATATTTCTGCTTGTGTTTCCTAGAAAATCTCACGAGTGGAACATGTGCATGTGCATGTGCATGTGCATGTGCATGTGCATGAAGGGGTGTCGCACCAAATTCTGTGCCCTGGGTACTTTAACTATTGAAAAATAGCAGATATACAAGCTCAAGTCTTTGAATATTTCAAATATTTCCTTCTTATGTTTCTATGTCAGGGATGCTCAAACTCTTTCATGTGACCCCCAAAATGATATGTATTTTGGCCACGGACCCCTATCTAAAAATATTTAGTTCCAGGGACCCCCCCCCCCCCCCAGAAGCAAATTTTGAGTTACAAATGTTTCACAACTTTTTCAAAAATAGCAGATCTACAAGCACTCTGTGCCGCGCTGCAAGATTAGCATGTATATCTGTGAGCATGTATATCTGCTATTTTTCAATATCTAAAGTATAAAATAATTAAGGCCCCTCCACCTTGGGCCCTGGTAACTCAGTCCCACTTTCCCCCCTTGTGACGCCCCTGTGTGCATGTGCGTGTGCATGTGCATGTTCCTACCGGGCCGTTGAGGATCATGAGGCACTGGTCAAAGTGGTGGTGCTCCATGGTGGAGTGGCAGTACAGCTGGGCCAGGGGGTGGTCACTCCTGGAACACATTATTTTAACCATGTGTTTACGTCCACACAAAATGAACTTTCTAAAACGGCTGGTTCCATTCCTTGATTCTGATTGGCTGGTTGCTGTGGTATAAGACAGTGGTTCTCAACCTATTCAGGCCGCAACCCCCAAATAATCATATTTGAACTGGGGACCCCCCCACCCTGACGAGCACTAAGAGTTGAGGAATTACATTTTGTATAATAACAGTTTAACCCTATTTGTGCCTATCCCGAACAAGTTCGGGATATTTTCAATCCAATACAATATTTTATTTGCTATTTTACTTACCCTGAGCTGCTTGGGACAACGTGGGTGGTCCTGGCTCGTCCAGCGCTTACCAACGAGAGACGCTAGATGGTCCGACTATTTATTCCATTGAAAATGGTTTAAAATAAAGCCCACGCCCACTCCAATAATAAGTCACATCTTTAGAGAGGATTTTCTCTGAATTGTGTTCCCAGACCAAAGAGAAAGTTTTTTTGCGACTGAAATAGCTTTAGATCGGGCTTCTAAAGGGGTTAGCAGTGAATGGCTAAGTGTAAGCTAACTTCCTCCTCTCGTCATACATAACAGTGGCTGGAGTGAAATCCAGCCACTGTTATGTGAGCATGTAGATCGGCTATTTTCACAATTTCTGACAATTTGGCCAATGTTTAATTTGTCATTTTAGAGGTATTACAAAGTCGTTAAATTGTCACTTTAGATGCCCTCCTACAACTTCATGTTGGTTTGTTTAATGTTGAGTGAGAAAACAACATTGCACATTATGTTAATCATAATCTGGGGACCCCCAAAATAATTTGGGGTCCCGACCCACAGGTTGAGAACCACTGGTATATGAGACTATAATCCACACCTTGAATCAGTTTATATCAAACCCAGGTGCGTTATTTCTTTCCACAGTGTTCCCCAGTGTACCAATTACCTGCACCTGTGTTGTTGGCAAAAAGCTGGGAACTACTTTCTTGTAGCTGAGAGCTACTTTCTTGCAGACCTTGTTGTGAATTATCAGTTAAATAGAACAGTTTTAATTGGTACATGTCTATGATTTTTCATGTTGCCATATTGTAACGGTTTTAGAAAAGCAATAAGCCACGTGAGGCATGTGGTTACCTGCATTTTATAAGAGGTTTGGAGAGGCTTGATGAGACACGAGGTGAAGCCGAGTAAAAATACCAGGTAACCACATGCCTCTTGTGGCTTATTGCTTCAGTACACAAGGACACATATTACAGTGCAGATCACACACAGACACGCACACACACACACACACACACACACACACACACACACACACACACACACACACACACACACACACACACACACACACACACACACACATGCTGTACCTCTGTATGTAGGAGTTGTTGACTCCTCGGTGGTCCAAGTCGTGGCACAGAGTGGCGATCATCAGAGCCAGGATCTCTGTATCACTCATATTACTCTGATGGAGAGACACAGAGAGAGAGAGAGAGACTGTATCACCCATATTACTCTGATGGAGAGACAGAGAGACACACAGAGAGAGAGAGAGAGCGTCTGTATCACTCATATTACTCTGATGGAGAGACAGAGAGACACACAGAGAGAGAGAGAGCGTCTGTATCACTCATATTACTCTGGTGGAGAGACAGAGAGACACACAGAGACAGAGAGAGTCTGTATCACTCATATTACTCTGATGGAGAGAGACAGAGAGACACACAGAGAGAGAGAGAGTCTGTATCACTCATATTACTCTGATGGAGAGAGACAGAGAGACACACAGAGAGAGAGAGAGTCTGTATCACTCATATTACGCTGATAGAGAGACAGAGAGACACACAGAGAGAGAGAGAGTCTGTATCACTCATATTACTCTGATAGAGAGACAGAGAGACACACAGAGAGAGAGAGAGAGAGAGAGAGAGAGAGAGAGAGAGAGAGAGAGAGAGAGAGAGAGACTGTATCACTCATATTACTCTGATGGAGACAGAGAGACAGAGAGAGAGAGAGAGAGAGAGAGAGAGTCTGTATCACTCATATTACTCTGATGGAGACAGAGAGAGAGAGAGAGAGACTGTATCACTCATATTACTCTGGTGGAGACAGAGAGACAGGCAGAGAGAGAGAGTCTGTATCACTCATATTACTCTGATGGAGACAGAGAGACAGGCAGAGAGAGAGAGTCTGTATCACTCATATTACTCTGATGGAGACAGAGAGACAGACAGAGAGAGAGAGAGAGAGTCTGTATCACTCATATTACTCTGATGGAGACAGAGAGACAGGCAGAGAGAGAGAGTCTGTATCACTCATATTACTCTGATGGAGACAGAGAGACAGGCAGAGAGAGAGAGTCTGGATCACTCATATTACTCTGATGGAGACAGAGAGACAGACAGAGAGAGAGAGAGTCTGTGAGCAGCTCATCTCCGGCCCAGTTGGGCTGATCGCAGCAAAACTGCACAAACACTCCTCGGATACCAGAGTAGAACCTCTGACCCAAATGTCGATCTGTCCAGTTCTTCACATTCCATCAACATTGCTGGCCCACAATAACCTACCTGACCTGGCCGAGAACTGTGCTCCGAGGAGCCAGTTATCCCTGTGGTAACTTTTCGGACACCTCCCGCTTAAAACCCAAAAAGCCAGAAAGATCGTGAGGCATCGCTTTCGCGGTCTGTACTCATACTAGCTGGGAGCTGGGATTGATCTGTACCATTTTTTTGTCCGTTCCGAAATGTGTCCGACAGTTTTTGTCCGCCCCGAATCGACGTCCGAGCATTAAACATTAAAATGCGTCACAACATACAATCCCTTGTATGGCCATAGATGGAGATCCCTGTCTGAACCAGCCACACCACTGTGATGTCACCTGTTTATGCCCATATTAGGAGATCCCTGCTCTGAGTATCTGAATTCACTTTGTTGTCACCTGTGATGTCACCTGTGATGTCACAGTGATGTGTTCAGCCACAGTGAACCACAGTGTCAGGCGTTACACATTATACGGACAAGCTGTGCCGGTTCTGACAGTAACTGCGACCTACGGTAGCAATAAAAAGTTAGAATATGAAGATAAGAGGTTTCTACCCTGACCAGTGACCAGTTTTCAAAGCCAAAGACCCCAACAATCCCAATCATTTGTAAGACAATTAATCTTCCGAAGAAACATTTAATGACCGCCCTACACATTGAACCCAAACACACTCACTACAACCGTTACGAAACTCCATTAAACGCGACAGCTGCTGTCTGCCAGCTGCCTCCTCCGGTGCGTTGGAGCTGCGAGCGGAGCCCACCTAAAGGCTAATGGCAGGGTAAACACTGCTCTCCACACACTGTTAGCGAGTCATTAACTAGCGTAGGCGTTTAGCACTTAGCACTTATAGCTCTCTCTCTCTCTCTCGCTCTCTGTTTTGAGTGGGCGGCGGGAAAAGCATTTCACAGCAAAAGCCGCAGCACCTGGGCTTTCACACCTGCTCCGGAGCAAGGTTATTATAGTAAACGAAAACTAACTAAAAAACGAAAACTAGAATGGAAACACATTTTAGTTAACTGAAATAAAAATAAAAACTAAGCTTTTTAAAAAAACGAAAACTAACTGAAACGGTATTGTGTGTTTACAAAACTAACTGAAATAAACTAAAATTATAGAGAAAATCTCCTTAGTTTTCGTCTTTGTCTTTTGTGGAAATAAAAAATAAAAAACACCAGTTGGTGAGGTCAAAGAGAGAAGTTGTATGTGTCAACATTCCTGCCACTCTCAACAATATGATGTTTTGTTGATTTTCTTTATTAGACAATACTTTTTCGGAGCTTTTTTAATCTCACCCCTGACAAATACCCCATATTACGTAAAAGACTAAAACTAACACTAAAACTAATAAAAACGAAACTAAAACTAAGCATTTTCAAAAAATAAAAACGAAACGAAACTAGCAACCTCACTTTAAAAACGAATTAAAACTAAACTGTAATTGAAAACAAAACCTCAAAACTAATAAAAATAAAAACTAATGGAAAAATCCAAAACTATTATAACCTTGCTCCGGACCAGTGGTTCTCAAACTCTTTTCATCTGAGAAAAAATAAATACATAAATTGTGCCAGCAGGGAACTCCAGAAGCAAAGATTTGAGTTAACAGTGTTCGCTATTTTCAGGATCTCTCAAAAGTAGCAGATCTACAAGCTCAAATTAGTATATCTGCTATTCTCGATAGCTTAAGTATAAGATACTAGTCCTTGCTGTTGTGTATTGAGGTGAAAGAATCGGCTCGTAGGACAGCAGTTTGGGCACTGTTTCACCCGTTTATGCCCATATATGGTGTTCCGTGATGTCAGTCAGCAAAATTTGGTCACTGTTTCAGCATGCGGGTATATCAGATTTGGGCACTGTTTAGTATCAGCGATGTCAGTCATAAAGTCATCTCCAAATTTGGGCACTGTTTACCATGGTGGCTACAATGTTTAGTATCAGTGATGTCAGCATGCAGACAGACAACAGACGGACAGACAGACATTTGGTAAATTAATAGTTGGTTAAAGGACAACTTTGTTTTTTTACAACAAGGGTTCATATTTTACATTGTAAATAGAGAAAAGAAAACATGAGTGTTAAAATGTTCATTTACTGCTTTCTATTGTTTTAGCGATTTTAGTGTTTTGATTTCAGTGGGTGGAGGCATGCCTACAAGTGGCTAAATATGTCTTTTTAGACACAATAAGCCGGCAATTTCTTTGTTAATATTTACACCAGCTCCCATAAATAACATCTGCCCAAGAAAGATTGCGGTGCATCTTGGGAATGGGCTTATTGTGTCTAAAAAAACATATTTAGCCACTTGCATGCATGCCCCCAACCTGGGGGCATGCAGACAAATCAAAATCGTTAAAGTCACTAAAACGATAGAAAGAAGCAAATGAAAACATTTTAACACTCATCTTAATGGCTATCTAAAATATGAACCCTTGTTGTAAAAAAAACGAAGTTGTCCTTTAAAGTGCTTAACGTGATTGTGTCGCTTACTGATTTTGCTAGGGACCCCCTGGTTGTAGATCTGCTATTTTCAGTTGAGTTGAAGTGGTTAATGTAAAAAAAAAACTAAATGGTCCCATGCATGCAGCTGACCTGCAGGCGTCCTGACTTGAGGAAGGCGAACATGCACTGGGACGTGTTGAAGGCGTGCCTCCAGTTGTGGTACGCCACGTTCTTCCTGTAGTTCTTCTTCACACTCAGCACCCACTGGCACAGACTCTACAGAGAGAGAGAGAGAGAGAGAGAGAGAGAGAGAGAGAGAGAGAGAGAGAGAGAGAGAGAGAGAGAGAGAGAGAGAGAGAGAGAGATTAACCCATTAAGACCTGAGGCTGATTGTACAAATGTCTTCTACATCAGTAGTTCTCAAACTTTTTTCACCCAGAAGTGATAATTTATTCAAAAGTATTCAGGATTTCCGAATCTCTATAGCAGATGTACAAGCTCGCAGCGCGTAGATCTGCTATTTTGGAGAACCACTGATCTTTTTAAACTTAAAAGTAAGCCATTTACCATGAGAGGGAGTGGGTTGTTGGCTTCGCCTCGTGCCACAACCCTGAAACAGTGGTAAATCAGCCAACAACCCACGACCCTCGAATGATAAATTGCTTTTCTACCACTTTTACCATACAAAAGAAAGAAAACACAGTTGTAACTTGCAAGGTTATTTAGTTATACAACTGCAACGCAACAGTGGGCGGGGTCCATGAGCCAACTCAAGGTTGTTGACTGATTTACCACTGTTTTAAGCCAATCAGAATCCAGTATCTGAACATGTGACCACAAAAAGTGGTAGAATGTTACATATACAGCAAAAAGTTTAAATGACATAATGCTCAAGTACCAATGACGTGGAAACATTACACACAATGGGAATGGTTAAAACAAGTATGCAGATATACTTGCTCTTTAAGTTAGTGTGTGTACACTAGGGCACGCATACAGTATATCTATCATCACCCTATCATCACAATTACACCCAGGCAGGAAGTATACAGGCAATTATCTCTGGGAGGGACGACCTACGCCATCCGCTGGAGCCTGGTGACATTCGTAACAAATGTCACCAGGCTCTTCAGCCTCATCCATCCATTGTAACCGAGGCATTTTCACTCGACTAGTAGACTAAATCACGTCTTTTTCCTTCTTTTAACGCATTCACGGGCCTCTCCAAGTTAGGCAACATTATTATTTCACGTAATCGGCTCTAGTTAATGTTTCTCGTAAGAAATGTGACTTTATTGACTTTAAAATAAAAAAGCCCAAAAACAAAAAATCTTTAAAATGTACTTAAATTAACTTGGAGAGGCCTGTGAATGTAAAAAAAGGGGGGGGGGGGGGATACGTGATTTACTACTTACCAGCGAGTGAAAATGCCTCGGTTACAATGGAGGTGGACAGGGCTGAAGAGCAGCAGATATTTGTTAGGAATGTCACCTGGCTCCAGCGACGCCACTTCCGCTTTGCGGCGAGATCAAAGCGTGACGCTACTCTCCTCTTGAACTACTCTGGGCTGACTGACCGTCCTCCAATCAAAGTGTGTCTTTATGAGCAGGCAGTCTGGAGGGCCAAACCCTCGCCATAAAAGGACCTCTTCACATGGAGAGCGGGAAGGGGGAGGGCTGGGGTGAGGTTTAGCTGATATTCAGCGGAGAGGGGAGAGCATGTGTGCGCGCGTGTGTGCGTGGGGTCGGTGGTGGTGGCCTTGGGGTGGCCCTGCTGTGTGTATGTGCGTGTGTCTGTGTGTTTATATATGCAAATGTGGTGTTGCGTATGCGTACACCCACCCAACTTGCCCAAACCACCATTACCACACACACACACACACTCTCTCTCTCTCTCTCTCTCTCTCTCTCTCTCTCTCTCGTTCTCTCTCTCTCTCTCTCTCTCCTCTCTCTCTCTCTCTCGTTCTCTCTCTCTCTCTCTCTCTCTCTCTCTCTCTCTCCCCTCAGCAAGTAAAATGTATTTAGCTGTGTGTCCGAAACACTTTCTCTTTTGGCACAGATGTGTCCCCATCAGTGTGAGGCAAGTTTCCTTTTCATGTCGGTATTGTCTTTTTGAACAAGACGAACAACATTAAATCTTTCGGGCTAATGATTAAGGTAATGATTAAGGCCTAACTGATACAAGGCATGTCTAAATAAACTATGTGGATTACGGAGAAACTTGAATGATATCTTGATCAGGGAACGTGTGCTGTGTGCACTTCTGTTGCATCGTTACAACTTTATGTCTGTCTGTGCGGCCGGGCATGCTCAAACATGTGGTGCGCGGTCCCGACCCCGACCGGAGTTGAGGCTGGTCCTCGCTCTGAGTTCGCTACTCCCTAGCTACTCCCCCCAACCGACTCCCGCTACTTTAAATATAATCCTGCTCCGCTCACATGCTCTGCCGTGTACTTTATCCGGAAGTTGTGCACCAGTGTTGTTTTGACAGTAAATTTTGATTTAGTATTAGTCATAGTCTTTTGAATAAAAGATTTTAGTCCACTAAATCTAGGCCTACAATTGATTTTGTAGACTACAATGTACGTTGGCTTCAACACCCGAGAGCAACCAGACATAAAATGATTTGTTCTGCTGGATCTATTCTCCACTAGTCCCTCCCTATCATTTTAGTCTAGTTTATATTTCTTGACGAAATTGTCAATATATTTAGTCTCCGTTAATTTCGATGCTTCATTTCTACACAGAAAGGGCAATTCTTTCAACATGAGATGCTACATTCAAGTTCAGGAGAGTTTGAACAAGGCAATTCTCTTGAATGCTGCCTTCAAGTATTAGTGGGAGAAATATGTGAAACTTCTGGCAGAAAGCGAGAAAATTTGCACCTAGATGTATTGTTGTGCGCTGAATTCAAAAATTGACGGATTCAAGCACTTTTCCCATGGGATCTGGTGGCTCTAATTCACTTAATATACAGGGAAGAAAGACCGCCCAAGGAATGTTTTTTGTGCCAAAATAAAAAATGCTTGCAATGGATTCAGAATCATGAAAACCCCATAGATAGACCCCTCACATGCTACTTAAAGAAGATTTTTTTGGGGGTATTTTTTTCCCTGTATACTAAGTGAATTAAAGCACCAGATCCCATGGGAAAAGTGCTTGGATCCGTCAATTTTTTAATTCAGCACACAAAAATACCCCTAGGTGCAAATTTTCACGCTTTCTGCCGGAAGTGAACACATTAGCCTATTTTTGTTACATATTTCTCCCACTATATGGCACGAAAAGAGGGCATTTGCATTTATTTCACCATAGTGAAAACTACATTCATGGTCTGGAGAGGGCAATTTTTACAGACAGATAAAAGGGCAGGGGCTCAAGCCCCCTTTGATGTCTATGTGTGGACGTGCCTGAGGCTCTGGGAGTCTTACCGTGTACTTCATCTGGAAGTTCTGCACCAGGTTGAGGTCCACGAACATGCGCACGGTGGCCAGGGTGGTCTCCATGTCGGACAGCTCAAAGTCACTGAAGCTGAACTCCAGGATGCGCAGGGACTGGGCCGACGGCACCGTGGATGTCTGCACACGCACACACACACGCACACACGTACACACACACACACACACACACACACACACACACACACACACACACACACACACACACACACACACACACATACACACACACACAGATTACATCTTCTTTATAACAGTGGTTCTCAACCTTTTCAGGCCCACAACGCCTCGCGTTGTTAGCATTTAGATCGGCTATTTTCACAATTTCTGCCTCTAATATTTGACAATTTGGCCAATGTTTAATTTTTTGTCATTTTAGAGGAATTAAAAAGTCCTTAAATTGTCACTTCACAAATGTGCATATACCCTCTATACACTTAAACTTTACGTTGGTTTGTTTACTATTGAGTGAGAAAACAATGTTGCACATTAAACTAAATCATCTGGGGACCCCCCAAAATAATTTGGGGACGCCCCTGGGGTTCTCAACCCACAGGTTGAGAACCACTGCTTTATAACAGTGGTTCTGGGACCCCCTGAAGGACCCCTGGGGTTCCCCGGACCCCCACTTCGAGAACCAGGGCTTAATAAGACTAAACACTAATATCGTAAAATAACAATTTGTCTCTTACAGACGCATTTATGAGGCGCTCGATGGATGCACTCATGATCATACATACTGTACTCTCTCTCTCTCTCTCTCTCTCTCTCTCTCTCTCTCTCTCTCTCTCTCTCTGGGGAACGTGATGGGAGATCAGATCCGTATGCCAGGCATTAATAATGGATGAGCTGCGATCAGCAGAGTTGAAGAGCTATACAGGACATGAACCTACAGGATCGGCTCGCCTGGCCTAGAGCGCAACATCCCACACACGAACATCCCACACACGACAGTTACTTTCTAGTTCTACAAATGCCTTCTAAATCAGTAGTTATCAAACTGTTTTCGTGCCAAGGACCCCCAAATCGTAATATATTTGTCTGTGGACCCCCCACTTTCCCCATAATATACAAGTGACGCGCTGGGAGGTTAGTTTGTGGGATGGACTCCGGGCGGGGTTAGGGCTGGGGGCGGAGCCTGTTGGCAGGGAGTGTTGGGGGGGACCAGAGCCTTGTATAGAGAGTTCTGCCAATGCAGGGTCAGAAACAGCGCCGGTCACATGGTGAAATGTCACTTTTTCCCCCATAGACTCCAATGCATTCTGTTAAACCTCCGGTTCAGCGCTTTGTCACTATTCGCCATTAGATGTGTATGTAGAAGACCTGGCCCCATGAATTGAACAGAGATGACGCGACTCTCCAATAGAGGGCTCTGGGCGGGACGTGTAGGACAAGGCTCTGCGTCCTCCCGGTGGGGGCTCCTCACCGGCAGTGAAAAGTGTACGAGGATAATTCAATTTAATTGGCATTGCAACTAAATTGGTGGGAAAAAGTGGGTAAAAAGACTGGTGCATTACATTGCAGCTTAGGAAAACTAGCTCAAGAAACCATAACACCTGTCGTCGGAAATAGTTATACATAGACGCAGGGACGTGCAGAGAATGTTAGAGAGGCAGGGGCTGACATTTCTAAAAGGGCCTTTTGGTGAAAATATCTAAAATAGCAGACCTCCAAGCTCACAACGCGTCGCGTGTATTTTAGCAATTCTTTCAAAATAAGATGCATTCAAGTTTGGACAAGGCAATTCTATTGAATGCTGCCTTCAGGTGTGGCATGGAAAGAGGGAATTAGCACATTCACCATAGTAAAAACTGCATTCATGGTCTGGAGAGGGCACTTTTTACAGAGGGATAAAAGGGCAGGGGCTCGAGCCCCCTTTGATGTCTATGTGTGCACGTGCCTGGATAGACGTACTAGTGAAAGGTTAGCTTGCAATACACTTTTGGAACAGATGGCAGGAATATTTCAATGTTTCGCATTCACAGTTTTTCGAAGGTATTTGAAACTGTGCATGTACAGTAGACCCATAGCTTTAGTTTGTTTGTGTTTAAATGTTGCTCTGTTTGTATGTAATGTAATATAGGTCAGTTCTATGAACAGAGAGAGGTGCACACAGTGCAGGAATACGCAGTGTCTCTCTCTCTCTCTCTCTCTCTCTCTCTCTCTCTCTCTCTCTCCCCCCATTAGGTCTGTTTAGTGGTCTGGTGGCACTTCCTCCTATAGGATTGGATGATGTATTCCCCTCCCTCCTCCATTATTGGCCTCTTGTCACTTTGTATTTCCTTTAATGTCCCTCTACAATGACACCCGCGCGCGCACACGCATACACACGCTCACTCTGGCATATTCATGAGCCTGCTTTCTTGTTTATCTGCACATCTTAGAGACAGAGAGAGATAGCAGGAAAGAGAGATGGATTTGAGAATGAAGTGTGTTTGTGGGGGGATACAGAGATAGAAGGATAAAGAGAGAGGGATGGAGGGCGAGAGAGAGAAGAGTCAGAAGGAGGAGGGTAGTGGGAGGGGAGTTCGCATTAAAGCTTTATTAAAAGAAAATAACAGATCTACAAAGTTGAGGAGTTGTGTACTTTTTTACATTTTTGCCTATAGACAATTTATTTATTTACAAACATTGAGACTGAATGCACAGGTGACTGTATCATGTAATCAATTCCCAACAGATCCCCAAACCTAGCCTGATTTCAGACTCTGCGCTGGAGCTTGAGTCTGACACTAGTGGCGTTTCCATAAACTTATTCAAATTAGGGAAGCGAATTATCAGAAATACGCATTAAGACAAAGCGAATTTAGCATGTTTCCATTTGCGGGTGTCATTCGAATTAGCGACGTTCGCAGAGTTGATCGGGCTGATTTTTTTCAGACCGAACCTGAGCACTGCACCGTCTGCACGTCTGACTGCTGTGACTCGGCCGCTGTCTAGTAGTGGGAAGAAGGGATTATCAGTCATCATGGCCCCAAATAACTTTTAAATATATTACAATTGGCGACGAGTCTCTTACGAAATTGGCAAGAGTTCCTCTCAATACATAAAGCTACCGGTTCACCGGGAAAACCGCGGTCGCGTCGCTGCACAGTGCAAGTTTCAGCGTCCTCTGGAAGGTCAGGTGGCCGATCTGCAAGCTCACAACGCGGCGCGGAGACGTGGATGCGAGCTGCTGTGCCTGTGAGCTTGTAGATTGGGCACTTCAGGCACGTAACACCGTGGGATGAGGAAGGGTTCGCTCGCCACCGATGGCTTGAGGTGAAAACGGGAGGAATTTACACATGGTCCGTGTCACTCTGTGTGTAACAAACAACAGGTTTGTTTTGTGGGCTAACGCTGGCTATACCATGGACAAAGCGGCAGGGGAAATGGACCTAGAACGTCATAATCTATTCGCATTTATTGTCTGACCCGTTTCCATTCACTTAAGCGCATTTAGTTTATTCGATAAAGGCTCAAAATCCTCCTCCAAGCGGATAACTTTTTTTGCGGATAATGAAAGTTTATTCGCATTTTGAAGTGTTTCCATAAAAACATTTTGCGAATAAGCCGTTAATGCGCAAAAAGTGGCTTTATGGAAACGCCACTATCGTCTCCATTGTAAGCGATTTCTCAAATTGGTTCAAGGCTTGAACGGGTCCCTGATTTGCTTGTCTCGTTAGACCCACCCCCTCCTACAACGTTTATTGTTTCATTGGCCTGGTACTGCCTGATACTGAAGAAACTTTAGGTTCATTACACAACGCCATACCAAGAGTAGCAGTCCGCTCAGAGAGTGGGCTGGTCTATGGGCTGGAGCCAGGCAACCCCAAACCTGTTGTTTTGGGGAGCGTTGCTTTCAGTTCATTCAACCTCTTGTGTGCCCATGGGTGCGCCCTTATCAAGACATCATTGCACAACAGTATTGCGCATTGTGAGTAGCTGATATACAAGCTCACACCACATCACCAATGCAACCGTTCTGAGCTTGGAGGTCTGCGCACAACACTGTTGCAGGACGGAGCATCAATTAGACTGCAGCTCTCAACGCGTCGTGTTGAGAGCTCGTAGATCCACTATTTTCGTTATTTTCTAAATGGAGCTGTGTTAACTTATTTTTTGCCACCCCCTTATTGCATTCGGAAATTACGCCTCTGAAAAACTGTACCTACCCACAACCGGGACAGCAGGGTTACGGTGATTAATAAACAGAGGCCCTGAACAGATAACACGCCCACAACCCCACACACAGCTCAGTCGCGACGAGTTCCACCAACTCTGCGTCAGACAGGCATGCATGCAGTCCTGTGGGAGGCTTTGCCCTGGAAAACTATAGCCTGTGTCCTAGATAGTGAGAGAGTGATGAGAGCCTTAGCCAGCCTTTATGGAGGTTATTTATTTAGGTCATACTTTTCAGATTTTGCATGGCCCTGCAGTTATTCAGTTATACGCGGTGGCGTAAAGCAGTGGTTCTCAACCTGTGGGTCGGGACCCCCAGGGGAGTCCCCAAATAATTTTTTTTGGGGGGGGGGTGTTTTCTCACTCAACTGTAAACAAACCAACATAAGGTTTAAGTGTATAGAGGGTATCTGCACATTTCTGAAGTGACAATTTAAGGACTTTTTAATACCTCTAAAATTAGGTTTCTGCCAGACAACAACTCTACGCGTCATTACAGTAACAGTACATTATGTGTGTTTGTGTCGGAGAGCAGCAGCCATATTGAGTTGCTATAATGGTCCTGCTTTTTTATGGTTGTTTTTTTCTTTCCTGACTCAGCATTGAGGTCATGTTACATTATGGTTACTCATCTACACACACACACACACACACACACACACACACACACACACACACACACACACACACACACACACACACACACACACACACACACACACACACACACACGTGCGCACGCGTCCACGCACACACACACACACACACACATGCACATACCACTTCAAGGACAATATTCTCCAGCATCTATTTGCGTGTGTGTGTGTGTTTTGAACAATGTATGTACTGTGTGAGAGGACATTTGTACCTATTGTTGTATATAGCAGTGGTTCTCAAAGGACCCCCAAATTGAGGCCTATTTGGTTGTGGACAAACCCCATCTGCTGTGCCAGCAGGGACCTCCAGAAACAGATTTTTGTAAAACATGTTGGCTTAAAAAAAAGAACAAATAACCTCCTAACTCCAAAATGTTCATTTTCAGGGAAATTTGCTCAAGTGAAGTTAGGAGGTTTTGACCAAAGGGCTTTTTTACTACTTTTCATAGGTTCGATATATATATATATATATATATATATATATATATATTAAATATTTTTATCCCACGTTTTTTTGCAACCCATTTTCTCACCCAGTGCCAACTACCTAACCTGTAGTCCTGGTTTCCGCTCTCCCCCTCCCGCGCCAGGGGAATTGTGGAGCACCTGGCTGGCTAGGGGGAGGTAGTATAGAAACCAGGACTACTGCATGTTTTTGTGAGGGCATCTACCCTAGGAGACAAGGGGAGAACATGCAAACTCCACACAGAAATGCCCTATCACCAACCCCACCTAGGGTGTGGGCGGAACACGCCCCCAGCGCCCACAGCTTCCCCCGGCGGGAATCGAACCCAGGACCTTCTAGCTGTGAGGCGAAGCGCTAACCACTGCGCCACCGTGCCCCCTCAGGTTTGATATTATTTTAACCAACACACAGACGTAAAGGGTGTTCAATAGCACATATATATGAAAAAAAGAGAGGGCCAATCGGGTGTAGTTGGCTGGTTTGGCAGAAAGTGTGGAGTTAGGAGGTTTTGTCCCAAGAACTTAGCTAAGATTAGCACACACTTTTCAAAAAGAAATAGCAGATCTACAAGGCACCTTCGCTACGCGCCAGTGACTAATCACCTCAGGTTTTTTTTTTCTCAATAATGATGATAAAGTAATTATCGGATTACCAGACTTTTACTTCAGTATTTCTACATTGCAATACTGATACTTTTACTTAAGTAAACAAATGTAGGCCTAGTAGTTTTTCCACCACTAGCCCTAGGCACTTGTGATGATCGGATCCACTTGAAGTCAATTTTGGATCAAGATGGCAAGAGATGAGGAGTCATGCTATGAAGGAAAGCCACGCTGTTGAGGGACAGATGGCCGGAGCTTTTTAAGCCACAAAGAGAGGTTTCCATAGGAACAGCAACAGACTAAAGTGACAGATCTGCATTTCAATTCCCAGTCGAAAGACATCAGTAAATAAGGTTTGGAAACTGCACTTTGGATGAAGAAAAAGCAGAAGAGTCTTCCTCGTGGTCAGGGGCGTCACAAGCAGGGGGGAAAGTGGGACTGAGTTATAGGGCCCAAGGTGGAGGGGCCAGGAATTATTTTATACTTTAGCTATTGAAAAATAGCGGATACAGCGAGCTTGTAGACCTGCTATTTTTGGAAAAAGTTGTGAAAATGTGTGCAAATCTTTGAATAAATGTATTTTTAAAGCGAATGTTTGTAACTAAAATTTTGCTTCTGGGTGGTCCCCCTTTAAAAATCATCATTAAGTCTTTGGAAAGTCTTTTTAAAATCTTATAGTGTGAGAGGGTAGTCTTTTAGAAATCTTTCCAAATTTGTCCAAAATCTTTTCAAAGTTGTTAAATGTAAGAGGGCCTTTAGGTGAGAAAAAGATCATGGCACTCCATCTTTAAAGGTTTTGTGGACATAATGAGGTTTCCACCCAACAGAGACATTATGGTATAGCGTTGCTGTATAAAGTAGTGCTTCTGAAATTAGGATCCGGGGACCCCCAGGGGTCCTTAAGGGGGTCGCAGGGCGTCCCCCAGCTAAATGATTGATAGCTAATAGGAACCACATGGGCCTTTACCGGTATGCAACTCTGAGAGTTACTCCAAATGGACCTGCGCGTTGTCCGATATTTGTTTTGGTTATATTTCCGACAGCTTGAAGATATTCGGAGCATTTCCATAAGTTAACATGTTATGACATTTTAATAACGAGAGCTTTTATTGAACTACAGGGCGTAGCTTCCTTGACCTGCCAGAGAATGCAGGTAGGTCAGATTACAATATACGCTGTAGTTTAAACAAAACGCTTGCTATTAAATAAATCAACTCATAATCTAAACAAAATATTGGATAGAGATGTCAAACGATATCATTGGATTTAGGTCACTTTCAGTGAGTTCAGTGATGCAAGAACCACAGACTAGAGGTGTTACTGCAAATCAATACATTATTCTGAGTAAGGGGTCTTCAACAGAGTTACTACAGGGGGTGTCGCCAAATCTTGTGTGTTATTGGAACTAGCTTCTCACCGCGTTTCGAGTAGGTGGATATCGTCACTGTCTGGCCAAAACCTCTTAACACATTTGTTGCTAAGGGTTAAAATCTTCAATGTCTTGCATTGCCAGAATTGCAAGAATCTTAACTTTTAATGTGCACGATGTGCACTGGTCATGCACGGATAATGCACGGACAACAACAATGTTTTACTTCAAAATCGCGAAACTTGGGCTTGGCAAGGCCTACTACAAACTCGGGAAACTCTGGGTTGGCACCATAAAGGTTAACTCCATTTTTGAGGTTTTAGATTTTTTGGCAAAAATCAGGGCTACTTTCTGGGCATCTTTCTGCCAAACCAGCTAACTCCACACGATTGGCCCTCTCTTTTTTGTTCTTAAATATGCGGCTATTGAACACCTTTTACGTCTGTGTGTTGGTTAAAATAATGTTGAACCAATGAAAAGTAGTAAAAAGCCCTTCAGGTCAAAACCTCCACTTGAGCTCATTTTCCCGAAAATAAACATTTTGGAGTTAAGAGGTTTCGGCCCGACAGCAGAGATATGCTACTTTTGATGCTTTTGTGTGACAGCATGTAATTAATTTACGAATGAAAACACAAAAAGTTAGAATACGAAGATTCTTCCCAACAGCGACGATAGTACATTTATAGTATAGCTGAACGTGTAAAAGGATAAATTGTGTGTGCGTGTGTGTGCGTACATTCGTGCGTGCAGGTGTAAAGCAGAAAGTAATTAAAGGCTCATTACCGCTGTTACCTGGAGCGCCCTGGTCTCTTCTTCTGCAGCAGAGGCGTGATATGACAGGACCTGCAACAACACACACACACGCACACGCACACACACACGCACGCACACAGACACGTACAAACACACACACAGTTATGAGGATGTTATCGTTTTAATGGCTATTGACATTTTCACAGATGTTCCCATGGGTACATGTTCGCTTTGCTAACAGAGAGACATAACGCGCACACACACAAAAAACGCAACTACCGATATTTGCAAGTGACTTTATAGAAAAACAAGCCCAAATTAGCTTATAATAAGCAGACATGGCAACACTGGTGAGAGAGAAGAATTATATTTAGAAAATGAAATTAGAGGAAAAAACTGCCTTTCCGGTTGCTTAGGGATTTCATCAGACTTGAATACATACTGTACCGTATCCTACATCTGATTTGGAGAATAAATACATTGTCAGACAAGCAAATTCATCAATCTTTCATCTTTTCCCCTTTGAAGGTGAGATTTGAACTTTTGTTTTTTACACTGACTATTTGGATGATGAATAAACTGACTCATCATCATCACCACACACACACACGCGCGCACGCACACACACACACACACACACACACACACACACACACACACACACACACACACACACACACACACACACACACACACACACACACACACACGGACACGGACATGGACACACGCACACGCACACACACACATACAATACCAGATACTGTATGTGGATTCGATCAGCATTTCAATGGTTATTGACATTTTCGAAGATTAGTGGGTACATTATATTATATTAATACGTCAGTAAGTAAAACATGTCGGTACTTTTTCCACCACCGCTGTATGGTGCTTCAAATCTCACAATAACAACATCTCCTCACTTCCATTATGTGTACCTTCCCTCCTCCCTCTCTCTCTCTCTCTCTCTCTCTCTCTCTCTCTCTCTCTCTCTCTCTCTCAATTTCCTGTCCTTCTGTACAGTCATAATCTAAACAAACAAGCAAACATGGACATCTTGGTACAGGCTCCGCATGGCCAAACCATGACCTTTGCTCGCCAAATTGCACCATATATTATGTTACCGGATATTGACCTGACTATAACGCTGTCTCCGACATACTTCTTTACAAGGAGACTGTATTGTAATATCATCAGTTCCCAGAAACACTGCAATAATAATAATAATAATTGTCTTTATTGCCCCCTCAGGGATACTCATCCTCACAGTCTGTTCCAACAGACAATACAAACACATAACCAGCGAGACAAGCTCAAAAGCTTTCAGGATTCAAATGCGGAAGCATCAAAAGTAGCTTTGAACCTTGTTTTGAGCTTGCGGATCAGTTAATTTTGATGCTTTTGTGTGACGCCGTGGTGTAATCACATAGGGTGTTAATTTAGGAGAAAAAAAACCCCACAAAATATGAGGATGACAGCAACAATATCACAAAGTGTGGTTATGGGAAGTCCTACAATCTTAGAGGCAATTATCATAATGTACTGTATTAATAGGCACTCTTGCGGATTTAGTTAGAGATAGAGGTTTTTAATAGGCACTCTTGCGGATTTAGTTAGAGATAGAGGTTTTTAAAAGAAGAATGGAAAAGCGTAATGTATACAGTCCAACCTCAAGGACCCCCAAAATGATATGTATTTGGTCGTGGATCCCATCTGTAAATGTTTTGTGCCAGGGGCCCCCAGAAAAGAAGAATTATTCAAAATTATACAAATCTTTAAAAAATATATATCTGATGTACAGTACGAGCTTGTAGATCTGCTATTTTTGAGAACCACTTTTCTAAGGCCTCAGACATACAGTTAAAGCACGTGCCGGGGAGGCGGGGGGTAAAGCAGCGTCCAATTCCTATGGAAGTTACATGGTTTTGAAGAAGCAAGCTGCTTTAAGCTTGCTTTAAAGCTGCCCTTAAGGCAAGAGGCAGCCGTAAAGAAAGTTGCTTCTTCAAAACCATGTGACCATGTGTCCATAGGGAATGAATTGGATGCTGCTTTACTCACCGCCTCCCCCCAGGGCAAGCATAAAGCACGTGTTTTAAATGTGTGTCCGAGGCCTAAGGCCCCGGAGACACATCAAAAGCATGTTACCTGTGCTTTTATGTGTGTCCCAGGCCCAAGATTTATTTATTTATTTTCTTCTTTTTTGAAAATCATACGTTGCTACATATCGTCACTGTCTAGCCAAAACCTCTTAACTACATTTTTGAGGTTTTTGAACACCCTTTACATCTGAGTGTTGGTTAAAATAATATTGAACGAATGGAAAGTAGTAAAAAGGGCTTGGGACAAAACCTCCTAACTCCACACTTTCTGCCAAACCAGCTAATTCCAACCGATTTGCCCTCTCTTTTTTTCATAAATATGTGCTATTGAACACCCTTTACGTCTGTGTGTTGGTGAAAATAATATTGAACCAATGAAAAGTAGTAAAAAGCCCTTTGGTCAAAACCTCTTAACTCCCCTTGAGCTCATTTTCCCGAAAATGAACATTTTGGAGTTTGGAGGTTTCGGCCCGACAGCAGAGATATACAGCTACAATCCAACATGACACAGACGTTCAAGGCGAGAGAGAGAGACTCCTACTGACCTCCAGGGTGACCTCCTGCTTGGCCATGGCGCGCTCCACCGTCTCGTACATCTGTGTGTTCTGGATGCCCAGGCCGCAGAAGATGGCGAACGCCTCCAGGAACTGCTCGTCGTTGCGGTTGAACGCCTTCAGCACGCCGCCCGGCCCGTCCTCCATCTTGTTCACCAGCTGACACACGCCTACACACAAGCACACACACACACGTGTTTCTTGTCGGATATCATTTTCGATTGGTTTTGAATCGACCAAAAAACTGTTACTTTTTTTCAGGATTCAAATTCAAAAGTGGCAGATCCACCAGCTTGAAACTCGTCGCTTGTGGATCTGCTACTTTTGATGTAGTAGGGCAAGGGTCTTCAATGTGTTCAGGCCAAGGACCCCTTAGCTGAGAGAGAGATGAAGCAGGGACCCCCTCTAAATATTGTATACATGTGTGATGGAGATTTTCATCGATTTCATAGATAGATTCATAGACATGTTTGACAGCACTGTCATCAGTATATTTTGGAATCATGTTAATGTGTATTTTCAGACATTTAACCACTTAAATTGTCGATATTTTGTATACTTTTTTTTACCTCTACACCAAACCTATTTGCCGAAAATAGCCGGTACAAGCTCTCAACGCCTTGCGCTTGTAGATCTGCTATTTTTGGCTAAAGTTCTCCTCGGAATATGGATGCGAGTGTTCAAGTAGAGTAGATCATTTAAAAGAATTATCCTATCACACAAGGATTTGACGGTCCCCTGTAGTAACTCTAAGGATCTCCTAGGGGTCCCGGGTACCTGGACCCCCTGTCACGTAGTATTACGCGAGGCATCAGGGGGCCTGGGGGGGAATCGTCATCAAATTCACAGACATGTTAGGCATCCCATGTGTTAGGTGGTCGTGAGCTGAAAGGTCTGCTATTTCTAGGTGTGTGCGCAACTATGTTATTACATAAATCAGCCATAACTCCTACATTTTTCAAATTGTACAATACTTGCGTGGTCATTTGACCCTCACAAGTACACAAATGTGCACGCGCACACGCACGCACGCATGCACACAAGCACACAAACAGAGACATATATTACAGCCTGACTCGTGAGAAGAACGTTAGTTCTTTCTAGGACACTGGATGTTATGACAACACATTTCCCTGCTGAGACATTTAAGTATTTTTCCTTTTCTCTTTTCTTTTCTTTTTAACAACCCTATAAAGTGTCATAAAATCATTCACGCTGGCCTTTCAAGCCAAAAAATGTAGAAAAATGGAAACGTCAACAATGGAGAATAGTATCCAATAGACACACACACAAACACGCACGCAAGCATACACACACACATACACACACACACACACACACAGCTGTCAGCTAATGGCCGTCACACGGTGTCAAAATGCGAACGGCTCACCCAGTACTCAGTAACTTTTTATTGACTTTCCTCTTTCCCCCAAACGTTTCCCCTCTCCCGTCTCATTTTGGACGCTCGTCCGTCTACCCAGCTGCGCTCTTTGTCCGAAATAAGCAGGGTCAGAGACCCGAGTGATAGAAGTGGAAATATGTGCAGAGCAGGTGCACCAACCTGCTCGGCATGAATGAACCACTTTGTAACGCCTGCCAACATGGCTGGAGAGTACTTTTACTTGAGTATTGTACCTGAAGACCTAAGGCCGATTCTGGAAATGCCTTATGAATTAGTAGTTCTCAAACTCCTTTGGTGCCAAGGAGGGACCCCCAAATGTATATGTATTTGGCCACGCAGACCCCCTCATCTGAAAATGTTTTCAACCTTTTTGGAGCCCTAGAAGAGACGATTTGTGTAAAGAAAACATTTTAAACTATATTCAAAATGTTTATATCCATCCATCCAGTCATCAATAGATACACACAGTATATATAAATATTTATATTTTATTTTTCAAGCAAACAATTTTAACTCAAATCTCTGCGTCCCTAGAACAAACATTATAATAATAATACTGAGTACAGTATACATTTTTTTTGTTTGTTTATTTCTTTCTTGTTTTTTCTTCAGAAATCTGTTTGTAGTCTCAGGTCTTAGAGGCTGAAGTCCCGAAAGGAAAATAAAGTAATTAGAATGTTGAAGTTTGAAGTCCTCCCGCAACTGAAAATATGTGTAGAACAGAACTGGTGTACACCTGCTGTCATTAATGCGCCACTCTGTCCTACTGTACTGTACCTGCCAAACCCCCCATACAGTGAAAAAGCTGTACAGTATGCTATTCCCATCGCCATGCGGTGGTCCACAGCAAACAGTGGAAACTGCAGCACTGCCCTCTCCCCAGGGGTAGAAAAAGTACTCACATGTTTTACTTAAGTGAAAGTCGAAAGTATTGGTATCAAAATGTATTAAAGTAGCACTCGTAATGCAGAATGTCCCGTTTCACAAGTTTTGAAATGTATAAATTTGTATAAAACATCTTTTGAAAGTAGCATGTCGTCACTGTCGGGCAGAAACCTCGTATCTCCAAGTTTCAAATGTGTACGTTTATCGTCACTGTCGGGCAGAAACCTCGTATCTCCAAGTTTCAAATGTGTACGTTTATCGTCACTGTCGGGCAGAAACCTCGTATCTCCCAAGTTTCAAATGTGTACGTTTTTAAAGCCCTGCTTCAAGTAAAGTCCTGCTTCATCAGACAAGGCCGTCGCACAAAAGTAGTGAAAACAGCAGATCTACAAGCACACGTGCGAGGCGTTGTGTGCTCGTAGATCGGCTGTTTTCACTAGTTTAGTTCATTTCTTTAAATGATAAAAACGAACGGCTTTGGACATACAAGATTTCCACCCGACAACGACGATATCTACAAGCTCACAATGCATCGTTAACTCAAGTTGTCAAATAATTAAAGGCAGAATATTTGCCTCTGAGATGTAGTGGAGTAGAAGTAAAAGAGTACTGACAATTGGACATAGGCCTACTCAGGTAGCTCAAAATGTTACTTAAGTACAATACTTAGTTACTTTTCACCACTGGCCATGCGGTGGTCAGCGTCTAGTCTATGTCCAAGCGTGTCTAGGAAGGGAGCGCTCGTTTTATGGTTAGATGTCAAAGTTATTGTCCACGCCATTCAGTTATTGTCCACGACATTGCAAGCGGCGCGAAGGCCGCGCGAGTTACGAAGCCGTGGTGAACGGCCTGGGCAAGCCCACGATAAACGCCACGATAACCTCCTAACGCATTCTATTCACCTCCTCTGCGCGGTCCAAGTGACTACAATGGAGCGCTCCCTACCTCCGGTTCAGCCAATCACAGGGGGCTCGGCGGGGACCGGAACTTGTACAAGCTTGGACATAGACTAGACGCCGGTGGTCAACAGCAAACAGAGGAAGCTGCAGCTCTGCCCTCTCCCAGCCCACATGTCCACACAGTAACGCTCATAAACAGCTGTGGGCCAGTGTTGCCAGACGGTGCGAGAGAAATAAGGAACCAGGTATAAGTAGGAAAATGAGCCTAGAAGTGATTTAAGGAGGAGTTGTCCTTTAAGCAGACATGGCAACCCTGCTGTGGGCGATCATATTATCCAAACAAAAAAGATGAATGCCGTCCTGCTTTCAAATCTGCTTCTGTGACCTGGGTTACACAAAGTCATCTCCACTCATAGTTTTCACTGTGTCTCCAAACTTACCACAAAAAAAAAAGAAAAATGGAAATTCTTAACCAGTTTAGTCGTTTTAAACTCATGTACGAGTGTCATGCTACCAGCTCACCACCTGTTGCATGCTTGCTATAAAATGTTGGACCAATTATATGAACATAGGTTGAAAAGTGGTGAAGTCGTCCTTTCAGCGGTTATGGGTTCTTTATAGGACCATTAACATTCTTCTGTGGCATCACTCTGTTTTGGTACCAGTGGGTACCTTAATGTTTCTGTGTGTATATGAACAGAGACAGAGAGACAGATAGAGCAGGGGTTCCCAAACTTTTTTGTCTCAGGGCACCCCGTGAATATTCTTTTAATCCGAGGCACCCCTACATTATAATTTTCACTCCCAACACCTTATATTTATAGCATATCGTCGTTGTCGGATGGAAACCTTGTATGTCCAAAACCGTTCGTTTTGTATTTATCATCTATAAAATGTACTAAACGAGTGAAAACAGCAGATCTACAAGCACACAACGCCTCGCGATTGGCTGTTTTCACTAGTTTTGTGCGACAGTCTTGTATGATGAAGCAGGGCTTTGCTTTTACCAAAAGACGTACACATTTGAAACTTGGAGATACGAGATTTCTGCCCGACAGTGACGATATTTTAGTGATTATGTTGCGAGGAAAACAATTGAGATAATAGCCATTTTGGTTAGAACTGAATGAAAATAATTTGTACTTCAAGTTTAAAATGATACTAAATATTTTCTCAAGTGTCCAAATGAATTCCAAACCCCTAGACTGCCGTCATGGCACCCCAGGGTGCCCCGTCACCCACTTTGAAAACCCCTGAGATAGAGGACAGGAGAGGGAGAGAGACAGAGAGAGATCAGAGAAAGGGAGTGGAGAGAGAGAGAGAGAGAGAGAGAGAGAGATCTCTTTACCTATGACTTTGTCTTTCTTTCCATTCCTTATCGGGGTGCAGAGCAAACTCTTGATCTGGTTGCTGGGATGCTCCGGGTTCTCACTCTGTCAGAAAGGGAGGGAGAAGCAGATAAATTCAAACGAAAGAATGTAATTAAAGCGTGCAGTCTGTTAACCTGTCATGTCCTATAATCCCCGAGTTGAACAGTGGAGAGAGAAAGACACGTGTGTGTGTGTGTGTGTGTGTGTGCGTGTGCGCGTGTGCGTGTGCGTGTGTGTGTGTGTGTGTGTGTGTGTGTGCGTGCGTGCGTGCGTGCGTGCACGTGTTTCCTAAACCCACCAGGATTGAGTTAAGACCCGCCTCCTCTCAATAATCTATGAAAGTGCCCATGAACGTTAGTGCTGCTCGCTCAAGTGCAAAGTACCTACTACCTACTGATCCATTACAATAATACACGCAGCATAATACGCCCAAAGCCATATCCAAACCATAACAACTGATAATCAGTAAGAGTTTTGAGCACAGTAGTGACAAATTAATAGCTTTCTCAGTACGTTTTTCTCTTTAGCAAAGTTACAAAGTTTTCCCTTTATTAAATAAGCACAGTACAATTAAGTCAGTTTCACGTTTTTTTTTTAGCACAGTTTATTTTGAGCACTGTAGTGAGAAATTAATAGCTGCATGCATTGTGCAAATGCAGGCTTTTCTCAAGTACAAGTCTTCATGCCTCTGACTTTATCCACCCTCCATGTGTCAGGCAGGGATTTCAGCCACTCCTGGAAGTCCTCACGTTTCCGCGAGGCGGGTCTTAACTCAAGCCTGGTGGGTTTAGGAATCACGCCGTGCGTGCGTGTGTGCACTTGGGGACTGCCCCATAGGTCGAACTCCCGTTGGGTCGAACAGCATCAGCAGGTTAGATAATCACCCGCGTCACGGTTACTGAGGTTAAGTTTAGGGTTAGGGTTAGAGTTAGGTATAGTTTTACTGAGGTTAGGATTAGGGTTTGGGTTAGAGTTTGGTGGTCGATCTAAAGGGTGTTCGACCTAATGACATGTTACCTGTGCGCGTACCGTCCAGTAGGGCTGGGTGATTAATCGATTTTTAATCGAAATCGTTTTTTTTGTTTTTTGTTTGGATGATAAAAAATAAAAAAAAAAGTCAAATCGATTTTTACATTAATTAGGGTAATTCTGGTACGGATCTCGCTCATTAGAGCACTGCAAGGGGCAAAAAGTCCACAACCCAGTCCTCCTAAGACACGACAAGTTCTGCAATATAAATTAATAAGCCTGAGTCCAAACAAAAAAAACACATATTAATAGTTTTTTTTAAATGAAAACAACATTTTTGAAACAATGTTCTTTTTACCAAAAAATTCTAAATAAACCTTTCTGAGAAATAAATCAAGATTCTATTTTTAGACCAAATCAAACAGCCCTACCGTCCAGGGGAAGCGCTGGTCCTTGGTGACATCGGTGATGTTCAGAGGCTGCATGGTGTTCTTGACGTACTGAGCGTACATGTAGTTGATCTGGGTCACGTCACACTCCCTGCAAGGGAAAAACAAAAAGGAAAACACTTTTAAAAACAGCACTACTGTAACAACAATATAGGGTGTGCCAAATGTAGTTCTAAGAGCGGCCATTTCTTGGGTAAACACAGCCTTACACAGGTGTTCTGATTAGACTATAGCATTAGTTCTATGCAATCAAACAATTGAAACACCTGTGTTTTTACCCAAGAAATGGCCGCTAAGGACTACAATGACGTAGGCGCTGGCACACACTATAGCATATGCTGTCAGGCAGAAACCAGTTAAAACTAAAAAAAAAAAAAAACTAAAAACTCGCGCCACACACATATGCGTGAAACATCTTCTCCGTATCGTCTGAGAATGGCCACTGGGAACGCCGTACTAATGCATTGTCAATAGAAGGTTGTTTGGTGTTTTGTCGTTGCCGTGTCTCTTGGCCAAAAGACAGGCTGTGGTTGAGCTAGAGATACGGCAACGACAAAAAAACAAACAACCTTCCATTGACAATGCATTAGTACGGCGCCCCCAGTGGCCATTCTCAGACGATACGGAGAAGATGTTTCACGCATATGTGTGAGTCCAGCCTAAAACATGCAGCTCAAGTGGAATTAGGAGGTTTTGTCAGAAGCGCTTTTTTAATCCTTTTCATATTATAATCTTTTTGACCAACACACAGACGTAAAGTGTGTTCAAATAGCACTGGTTTCCGCCGGACAGCAGCGATATGATGTCCCACAAAATTATGAAGTACAATCATCCTTCCATAAATGTAGCCTACTCTTTGAGACGCAGATACAGGCCGCCATTTTTTATTCCGAGTGAAAACAACACAGCTGTCACCATAAAGTGTAGGCTATATGTAAACAGTATATACTGTTAGGCCTGCTGTATATACATCGTTGTCCATTAATGACCAATGGCTGAGCGACACGTCTTAACACATGGTGTTAAGACATGGTTTCTAACATATCTAGCTGTTGCTGCTGCCGCCGTTCACTCACGCTTTATTTTGAAGAGCCTCGGAAGCTTCGTGCGTGTGCACGTGAGTGTCCACTGACGATTGAGGAAGAAAATCCATTTGTTTACAAACGCTCGCGAAACTAAAATCCAAACCGGGGCCGACCATCGCGGTAAAGTGTCGCCGTGAAAACAATCAGATCTCTGCTTCCCTGGCGTTCTTTGCACCTCATTCATAGATAAAGCCCTTTTTATGTTTCAGCCTAGAATGGAAATCAATGCAGCCTAGTCGCGCCATTTTCTCTCTCTGCGAGCCACGGTGTGACGTATGGACTAGGGTCTTTCACAGGGAACACAACAAGCGCGCAGCACGCTGCACAGTTAACCCTTTGTTGTCTCGTTGAGGAACGAGACAACTCCTTTTGGCAGAGCGACCTCTAGTGGCCTTATCTCGTTACTGAACGAGTTTGGCCCCTTGGGTGTTAATGTATCTATTTGTTGCTGTTGTTAGTCATGGCAGCCAGTTCCCACCTGATGTTGTGAGGGAGTTCTGACTGCTCCAGATCACACTGAATGACTGCCAGCTTGCATAACGTCTTCAGGCTTGGACTCAAGTTTAACATGTACAGTTCATCAGGTGTGCTGTGTCCTCCAAAGATTACAATGCAATCTCCCACAATGCAACAGCACATCCTAAACATCCAACCCGGGATTTTCCCTTTGGGCTCAACCTTCTTCCAGGACAAGGACTTTGGACTGAATTTCCACAGCTCATTGGGGACCGTGCCATTGCACCCACCAAATATGTACATCTCTCCATGGTAGGTAAAGGCTGAATGACACCCGCGTCGTTCTGGGAGAGGCTGTGCCGAAGGTGTGCTCAGCCAGCAGTCGGTCTCTGTGTCAAACACTCTAATGATGTTGCTGGAGGAGCCCCCATATACAAAATATACAAACATCTTTGTCCCGATAATGGTGGCAGAGTAAGCTAAAGCTGCTGAAGGTGGTGGTATGCCTCTGGTGTTAATTAAAGACCAGACCATTGTGGTGGTGTCCAACTTGTAGATGTCATTATTATACCATTTACCACTGCTGTATCCTCCAAGGATGTACATGACCTTCCCCAAGACACAGGCCAAATGGTTCCTCCTCTCCTCTGGAACAGTTCCAGAAACCTTGGGCTTGAACCATCTGTGGGTGTCGACATCAAATGCATAAAGTATGCTATCGTTCATCCCTGTGTCAGTATTATAACCACCCCAGATGTAGATATCCTCTATCAGCACAGCTGTGTGATAGAAGTGATTGGATGGAACCTCAAGGTGACATTCCCCTCTTCCAGCCATCACTGGGGTCAAATTCTTCCAGCGTAAAGACACAGTGTTGAAGATGTGAACATCAATCCTTTTCGTGTCGCTCTTGTTGCTCCCTCCAAATGAGTAGACTTTGTCTCCCACGGCAACAGCAGCATGAGACCATGTCTTTGGTCCTCCGCTCAGATGGAGCTGCCAGCATAACATTTCTCACAACAGGTCACAAGGTAAATTAGATCCTTCAAGGCTTGTGTAACAGAAATGCGTCCTATTGTGTTCTCGACCTCTTATATTGGTTCAGTGGCGCAAACGCCATGCAAAGTTTGAACATACCACAAAACTGATGGGTTTGGCTGGCCAATCAAGGAAGTTTATTCATGGTGATGTCCCTAATAAATTGCAAGTGTGGTTGTCTATGTAATGGTTGGATAGCCAAAATGTCATGTATATATTATATATATAATATATATATATATATATATGTAGGTGGCTGTGGTGAGTTGCATGGTATATACTGTATGCTCCTAGCGAGACATTTAACTTCACCTGGCCGCCGCAACGGACGGCATTGCACGATGAGAACAGTTGACCGAAGGCTACAAGCGTCACTGCTTCATTGCGTCGCGGATGTGCCCGTTATGAGAGCTTGGAGGTCTGCTATTCTCTGCACGCAACACCGTCGCAGGACGGAGAATAAGTTGCTCAATAAGTTGAACAGCAGCAATGTGTCAGTGTGGTTTCTCCGCCCGTCAATATAATGACGTCATCATAAAATGACGGATCGATTCAACTTCGACTTTACTGTAAGTCGATTCGACTTGAAAAAAAAAAAAAACCTTGAGTCGTTAATGCCCTAATATATATATATATATATATATATATATATATATATATATATAAATATATATATATATATATATATACTAAGGCTGGGACTGTAACTGATTAATTGCGATTAATTAATTACAGAAAATTAACGCGATTAAAAAAAAATATGCATTTTAATCGCACTTAGTTTTTGCACCACAGAAACTTCAGTTTCGGGCATACCGATCAGAGCGATGCACCAACCAAGAAGAGACAACAAACGCAAAGGGAGAAGTAGCCGATCAGAGTGCTTTGCTTGGCCCAGTGGATGTGAAATTTAGATTTAAAAAACTCACTCGTTGATTCACAACAAAATGTGTTTTACTTGAAAAAAAATGCTTCTCAGGTCAAATATCGATGTGCGATTAAAATGCGATTAATTAATCACAGAGCCTGTAATTAATGCCTCAAGGCAAGATTCTCTCTCTCTCTCTCTCTCTCTCTCTCTCTCTCTCTCTCTCTCTCTCTCTCAGACGGCCTGTCCTGCTACCACTGACATGCTCCTATAGCTTATACATACCGCTGCTATTACTAATATTACGTGGCTCGCCGTCATCTGCAACGAATAGCATAACATCTGCGTGCGACTGAGTGGCCTGGGGCCAGAGACTGCACTCAGCACCTGAGCCTAAGTACATACCACACACTGGATCAACTCTCACACAGTACTCTGAAGCAGGGACGTGCAGAGAATGTTAGAGAGGCAGGGTCTGAAAAGGGCCTTATATATACATATTGAAAATAGCAGACCTCCACGCTCACCACGCGTTGTGCTGCGACGCTTTGTGAGCTTGGAGGTCTGCTATTTTGGGTGCTTGATACCACACTGAAATAAGCATAATCAAGTCATGACGTAATGGCATGGATTTATCTACACAGAGAGGGCAATTATTCAAGTTCAGGAGAGTTTGGAAAAGGCAGTTCTCTTGAATGCCGCCTTCATGTACGGCATGGAAAGGCCTGTATTAAAGCATTTAAATGTAGGGTAATTTTTTTTTTAACAATGTAATTCTGTGTTTGTTCAGTAACAGGAGTCTCCATGTCTTTCTTTGTCAATCTGTCTATCCATCAGCTCTTTATTAAACAGGAAACACATTTTCAGGTCAGGATACCCATTTTATCCAATCAGGAGAGAGAGAGAGACCTCAGACTTTGATTATTGTAAGGTGCCCTCCACACTACAGGCGGTTGCCGTCCGGGCTGCCGCTAGGATCAGCGGTGGCCGCACCTCGGTGAGACACAACCAACACTCGCTCAGCGAGGAAACGCCGCGCGGTATTTCACAAAGATGAACACGATCCATCTCTCACCGCCCACGTACGCATGCACAAACAAGCACGCTCGCGGGGGATTTCACCAAAATAGCCGCCCGCCTCTCATTGAAAATGAATTGCTAGGAGGCGGTAACCGTGTGTAGTGTGGAACCCCCTTAATACTTTTGATTATTATTACCAAACATACACTAGCCATATCTGCCCTATTTAAACGTTGTAATCTATTTTCAAAAGATTTTAATACATTTTATACATAATGATACCTTTTGGAACGACTCATTCTACATAATGGCATACTTTTACTCAAGTAAATATAGTGCTTTTTCCACCACTGAGTAAAAGTATTGAGTATGTTAAGCGCACACAGCAGCGTCAGCGGAGCCTAAGTACATGTGACAGGCTTGGCTCGGCCCCTCAGAGCCTCCAGCGCCGTCACTCACACTGGTCTGTCATCGCCTAATGAGGCCCTCTGCTGTTATCTTTAGACGCGTCCAAGTCTGGCCACAGAAATCAGCCATAACACCGTCTGATAAATGATGGAAAATGAATACATAAACACGCGAGATGAGGCCAGACCTCGAAAAAGCCAGCGGGCCCCGCGCCTGTGTGCGCGCGTGTGTGTGTGTGTGTGTAATAATGGTGAGGATCATTTTTCCTGGTCGAAATGGGTTGTTTCAGGGCTGAACAAATATCTTTTTGAGATACGCTTACAAATAGAAAAGAAGATTCAGGTCGGCGATTAGGATTAGACACATGGATGCTTGGTTTAGTGTGTGTGTGCGTGTGTGCGTGTGTGTGTGTGTGTGTGTGTGTGTGTGTGTGTGTGTGTGTGTGTGTGTGTGTGTGTGTGTGTGTGCGTGTGCGTGTATGTGTGTGTGAGGACCAACTGTCACCATAAGTAGGCCTATAGTGGAAATTGAGAAATAGACAGGAAAATGTTCCCGGTCCTCACAACATAAATGGTTGTTTTATGGTTAAAGAGAAACAAATATTTAGGTTATAGGCTCACAATTCAGGTTGGGGTTTAGACATTCACAGGTTAGTTATGCCTGGTTTATGCTTAGTTGCATGCCAGTGTTTCACACTGAGAATAGAAGCTCACAAGCCTGTCGCGAGCACAACCAGCCGTGAGCTTGCAAGAACGGCTACTCCTAAAATATTGATGTCCTCACAAGCATGGTAATACAAACGCACGGGTGTGTGTGTGTGTGTTTTGTGAAAGACCAACAGAGAGAAAGAGAGAGAGAGAGAGAAGCAGAGTGTGACACAACTAAGAGAGAAAGTTTGTGTGTGCGTGCGTGAATGCACGTGTGCGTGCGTGCGTACTGTATCTGTGACAGAGGGAGAAATTATATGTATGATTTAGCGTGTGCGCGTGTTTGTGTATCCTGTACCCGTCACAGTCAGAGGCTGAAATTATAATTATAAACGTACTGCACGTGTGGGTTTATTTTTGTGTGTGTGTGTGTGTGTGTGTGTGTGTGTGTGTGTGTGTGTGTGTGTGTGTGTGTGTGTGTGTGTGTGTGTGTGTGTGTGTGTGTGTGTGTGTGTGTGTGTGTGTTGCGTGTGTGTCCGTGCGCACGTGAGACCACATGTACGTATGATGCGTTCACATTGACGTAAAACGCGCCGCAACACTCCTGCAGATGTGACCACCTCAGCGTGTGTGTGTGTGTGGGGGGGGGAGGAGAAAGTTTGCAAGCGTGCACAGTGCACACGCGTGTCCCTGTGCGGCTGTGTGTGTGTGTGTGCGCTCTCTGCCGCCTATGCTGCGTCTTAAATCCCAGGTTAAGCCTTATTATTTTAGCGTTGGTGTGTAATATGCGAACAGAGAGCCCACAGGCAGCGGGTGGAAGAGGTTTACACAGAATTAGTACTCAAGTAAAAGCAATACCACCGACGTAGAAGTTCTGCTACTAATACAAGGTTGTGGGTTCAAACGTTTGACTCGGGTAAAAAGTAGAAAAGAATTGGCGCGGTACTTTAAAGTGACCGCAAGTATTGGCGATAGACAACAGAAGTAAAAGTACTGATTATTTATGCACAATGTTTCATTTTAAATATGTCTTATCACCTGAAAATAGCAGATCTACAAGCTCTCAACACGTCGCGGTGCGACACGTGAGCTTGCAAATCGCCTGTGCTTCCAGATTAGACAAAAACAGGGCAATGTACATTTTCGCAAATAATCTAAATCTGTAAAAGATGTTTTCGCCTCAAATAATTGCAATGGAGCACAAAGTACAATATTTGCCACCAAGGTGTAGTGGAGTAGAAGTGTAGAAGTATTGAAAAAGAAAAAAAGGGTAAAATAAGTAAGAAGTAAGTATACCACAAAATAGTACAAAACTTTCACATTTCAGGATTCAAATTCAAAATCATCAATCATCAATCATCAATCATTAATTTGCGAAAAAGCACAAAAATGTAGAATATATGCGGTTTCTGCCCAACAGCAATGACATATACTCCGTTACTTTCCTCTCCGCCGGTGCCTGCAGAGAGCTGGGTGGGTTTTTTTTGGGGTTGAAAACTTCAGGACTAATTATAACAACATGTTCCATACAGCCTGGCCTCAGGGAGAGAGCAGCAGCAGCGCTGAGCCCGGCAGGCAGGGGGTGTCGCTCCAAATTCTGGGCCCTGCGGGTACAAGGTTTCGTTGACTGGGAACGCATTATTACGCGTTGTTTTGTGCTTTAACTATTGAAAAAACAGCAGACCTACAAGCTCACAGCGCGGCACCGCGAGCTTGCAGGTCTGCTATTTTTTTAAATCAAATCCTTGTTTCCCATCTCAAAATATTTAGTTCCAGGGACCTCCCAGAAGCAAAATTTGAGTTACAAATGTTCGCTTAAAAAAAATATATATATATATATATATATATCTAACATATAATTTAGCGAATGTCTGTCTGAGTGAGTGTCTGAGTGAGTGTCTGTCTGTCACAGCGTTTCTCCTCAGTGGCTGGAGCAATTGATCTGAAATCGCATCACCAATAGCATATGAACACACCTGACATAACTGTGAAGCCCGTTTGTCACTTTCACAAATCATATGCTGTATATTAGCATTTTTATGGTGTATCTATATCTATTTAACCTACAGTACCTTTTGTGACCACACATGTTAAGGGAGGGGCGCTGTTGTTCAGGCCATGCACAATCACACACAAACCCACACACACACACACACACACACACACACGGGGGGGGGGGGGGGGGGGGGGGGGTGAGTGTGTGTGTGTGTGTGTGTGCGGGCGGGCGGGCCCTGTTACAGATGTTGTCCAAAAATCATGCAGATCGGTACACAGTATCTCTGTAGCCGTTAAATGGAACGGGTATTTCTTACATTGATGCTCCTACATATTAAGCACCAGTTAAAGTTACTTTCCATCCCTCATATACTGTGTGCACAGTGCACATCCCATAACCCACCCACTGCACATCATTTCAGAGCTCATATCTTTGAACGGGTAAGGGCTAGTTATATATATTCAAAGATTTGCACACATTTTCACAACTTTTCAAAAATAGCAGATCTACAAGCTCACATGCCGCGCTGTGAGCTTGTACATCTGCTATTTTTCAACAGCTAAAGTATAAAATAATTAATGCCCCTCCACCTCGGGCCCTAGTAACTCAGTCCCACTTTCCCCCCCTTAGACGCCCCTGCCGGCAGGCATATGGGACAAGTAAAGTAGTGAAAATAGCCGATACGAGATCGGCTATTTTCACTACTTTTGTGCGACACTCTTGTATGATGAAGTAGGGCTTTACTTTTAAGAACAAGTACACATTTGAAACTTGGGAGATACGAGGTTTCAGCCCGACAGTCTGACGATTTAAAAACATCTTTTGTGCCCAGTCACTATAAAGCTCATGAAGCTCTTGAGTTTTTAGATCTGCTATTTCTGGAAAGATCTTGAAGATTTGTGCAATTTCTTTTTTTTTTAAAAAGCTAACATTTTAACACAAATCTTTACTTCTGGGGGTCCCTGGAACAAACTCTTTTCAGATGGCGCTCCGCAGCCCAATACATATGAATTTGGGGGACCTTGCCCTTTCCGTGTTTGAACTACTGTGTTAAATAGCTACTGGCTATAGGCAGATAATGTAAGAAGGTTGAATTAGCTTGGAATAGGAATCAGGCTCGCCCCCAGAGTAAAAAACTAAAACAGCTTAATTGCTCAACTTGTCGACTGGTGTTTTCAGGAAGTGGAGGCTTAAAGAAACCTCAAATCAACTCGACCGAATCGTTTCCTGTTTGGGTGGTGACGCGCCGTGTACTGTAGTTGTAGAATCCACAGGCCAGCGGGGGGGTGGGGGGGTGGGTGGCTGTCCCTATAAAAAGCACTCCCGTGGTTCACCCCTATAGTCAAAGCTAACATCCTGAAGCCAGCCATGCTAGCTCGCCAGCGGCCTTCATTCGGAGCCACGCTGCCCATAATTCCATGTTCCATGCCGCCCTCCTAGGATTACTTGCTCGATACCCACATATGCAAACAGACACATGCACGCACGCACACACACACACACACACACACACACACACACACACACACACACACACACACACACACACACACACACACACACACACGCCCGCGCGAAACACACAGCGGCCTGTGGAGCAGTGTTGCCAGATTTTGCGAGAGAAATAAGCAAACCACGTCCATGAAAGCAAGCCCAAAAGAAGCAACTCTGTAGGCCACATGAGCACTTTAATAAACCTACATTGGATATTTGAAAATAGCCAAGCCACAAACTCACTTTGTAGAACTGCTATTTTCAGAAGGTTCTAAGAGAAATGGTATGGGGTCCCTGGCACATGACATTTTCAGGTGGGGGTCCGTGAACAAATACAAAATTAATTTAGTTGTACAGCAAGTAGGCACAAGAAGATTTGTATGCCCATACACACATGCAGGCACACACACACACACCCACACACAGGCACGTATGCAGGCTGGCACACACACAAGCACTCTGTAGTTTCTCTGCCTTGACTCGGTCTCCGACCAAGGACTCCCCCACCGAGACCACTCTTTTGTACTTCACGTTGAGGTTTCAAATAACGAACACGGCCTACTTTATTATAGAGTTGAACGAACAGTCGGGGATAAAGTTATTGCGTAGTTATTGCGTTCCCCCCACTCCTCCATCCCCAGACCCCTGGCTTATATCATCCCTGTGACATCCTTTCCCTGGCTGGCGTGCTTCGACTTATCACTGCCCTCTTTCCACCCCTCCCTCCGTCCTCCAGCTGTTTACCTCATTCTTTCCATCCCTCCATCTTTTTCCCCCTCTTGTGCTTTTTATTTTAATCGTGCCCTTTTCTCTCTCATTCTGCCTCTCATCTCATCTCATCTCCCCTCCCTTCCCCTTCCCCTAGATCTGACAACACTACCCTCCCGAGAGAGGGGAGAGATGTTTAGAAGCTCCCACGACAAAAAGCACAAAGCTCTGGGTGGGCACTGACCCTGATGGGTGGGCAGGTCAGAGCTCAACCCATAGTGGGAAACGTACCACAAAGTGGGGTCCGGATACCGCCCAGTGGTCCTTGAGCATGGGTTCCACGGGGTCCTCAGCTAAATGTGCTAATATGACATCAAAATCAGTTCAGTCGCTTTAACCCAAGTGCTGTACTGTACAACGGCTGTTTGAAAATAGCACATTTACAAGCCTGCAACTCATTCCCAATGTATGAATGGACCATTGTAAAGCGCTTTGAGTTCGCAACTTGCTTAGAAAAGCGCTATAAAAATGCAATCCATTATTATTATTGGCAATGTGATGTGTTGTGAGCTTCTAAATCTGCTATTTCATATTTTTTTCAGATGGGGGTCCGCAAGGATCTTTTGCCATGAAAAGGTTTGAGAACACCTGACAGCAACAATATGTGGTCCATATAGGGTGACCAGATGCAGGACTGGTGGTCACTGATGGAAACATTATGATGGCCAATGTTGATGATAATGTAGGCCAGGGATGTCAAACTCAAATACACAGTGGGCCAAAATTCTAAAAATCGTACAAGTCGAGGGCCGGACTGGTTCAATGTTTATTTAAACGCGGGCTTGCGGTCACAGGCCCTCGATACTCGCCAATGCACTAGCAGTGCATTGTGAGACTTGTTGTATTATATCCCTTTGTTCTGATGGTTAAAATATTGGACTTTCATGCGGGAGACTTGGTTCGAATCCCAGGCATTTCACATGCATTTGCACCAGTGGGCCAGTTCTAATAGTAATTAAATGTCACCCCACGGGCCAAAGATAATTCATTCATGGGCCTAATTTGGCCCCCGGGCCTTGAGTTTGACATATGTAGGCTATCATCAACCTGGGACACCCGCAATGTCCCATAAAACGGGCTCACCTCGTCCTGTCCCTATGGGCTTGTTTGGTGGTGGTCAACACAGGTCCATATCCTTTGGCCTTATGTTATGTTCTGACCATCTGAGCTGCTATGACACAGACTTGGTATGTATTGTTCTGAGTACCACAGGACTCAAGCTCTTTCCTCCCTTTATCTTTGTATACAGAGGTCCTCCTTATAAACAAGAGAACATCAAAGCTTTCACCGCATATGAACACTACATAAATACTTCCAGGTTGATGAAAGACCACCATATCCACTAAGACATATACACAACATCCCTATTTTACTGTTCCTGTAAAATATTTGCTGAAGTTGGACACAGGTCATTAGTCTACAAGGCTCCATTTGACTGGAACAATCCTCCTCTTTCTCTCAGATCTGTTACCTCTCTTGGCCGCTTCAAGACTTCCTTGTGTTCACATCTCAAAAACAACCTGTTCATGCTTTTAATACTGCTCATACTTTCATACAGGTCATAGTACTGTATTCTCAATTTCTTGGTTTGAAATTAGTTGAGTGCCGGGGGTGTGGGTGAGCGAGGGTGAGCAAACTAATTGTATCCCTATGTGTGTGTATTGTGTATCTGTATTGTATGTAATGTGTTACTTATCATCACCTTCTTAAAGTAATGGCCTAAGTCATTTTTTGAGGATAATTCTATTTTTGCCTAAGTCAGCTCCTCAAGACATGACATTACCTCTGGTAAAATTCCCTATCTCCACATTGAAAAGGATCATGTCTGTCCCGCCTCTTTTAGTATAATGATGTGACTTGGGCCAAAATAGGAAAAAAGATATTTGGTATCATAGTTTTGTAAGAAAAAAAAACGTTTGGAGTAAGTCAGTAAATAATTGGGCCGAAATGAGGTTTAATCCTATTTAATCCTCTCATGTTACATAACTGACAGACAGAGTTATTTTTATGTCAATAGTTATATATTGTTATAAACGTTTTGGGTGAAATGATTAAGAAATATCACACGGCTTGTTTTGGATCAGTTCTGGATCTGTTTTCTGAAAAACTTAAAACAAGAAGGTGTATAGGACCCCTTCTAAAATGAGATGCTGCATCTCAAGGAGCTATCATCTCAATACATTCATACATAAAGCACACACAGACGCAAATATCATTGACAGTTATTACATCCAAATCTATACGCTAGAAAATATGTCAGCTACAGATTGTAGATCCACTATTTTAGCTGAATGTATGCCCCCAAAAAAGGGAAGCTTCTCTCACACACACATGCACGTGTTCACACACACAAACAAACAAACACACACACACACACACACACACACACACACACACACACACACACACACACACACACACACACACACACACACACACACACACACACACACACACACACACACACACACACACACACACACAGAACAGACCTCATACTTTTACCTCTAAATTTCATATCCTGACCTGAATCTTTTCCTAAGTACATCTGACTCAGAGTCATCCCGGATCATATTTAACCATAAAACAATGATTTCTCTTGTGAGGGACCAAGTAAATTGGTCACAACATCTATTGCTCTAATTCTACTACACTTGTGGCAGGCATTTGGCAGTAGTGTACAGTAGTGCAAAGTACGCGCAAGCACGCGTGCACAACACACACACACACACACACACACACACACACACACACACACACACATACACACACACACACACACACACACGTACGCACTCGCACGCGCGCACACACACACACACACACACACACACACACACACACACACACACACGCACACACGTGCGTGTTATTGACTGTAGGACTTGGAAAGCAAGCCGCTCAGCTCCAACATGTGCAACTAATAGAGCTGTCAACCGCTATAAAAGACAAACGTTCGCCGCGCCGAGCCTCGACATTCGGCTGGCCTCCCACATCAAGGCGAGGCCGCTCCGCGAGCCGTGTGACGCACGCACGTTACACCGTGAGCGGCGTAAATTAACTACGTACATGTACACAAGTACTATTAGGCTACTTCAGTACAAGTTTGAGGTATTTCTTACTTTGATAGAGTATTTCCAATTTTCAATACTTTTACATCTGCTGCACTACATTTCAGAACCTAATATTGTACTTGTTACCCCATTAGAATCATTTCAGAACTTAAGTTACTAGTTACTTTGCAGATTTCTGTTATTATTACAAACATACATCAACGACTTCAGCCATACACATTTGAAAATAGTCGATCCAGAAGCCCGCAATGCCTTGCGATGCGACACGCTGCGAGCTTGTAGATCTGCTCTTTATTAAAGACTAACATTTTATGCATTTGAAAACTTGTGAAACAGGACATTCTGCATAACTTTTCACTGAGTACTTTCCACTTTTGATACTTTAAGAGTACATTTTGATGCTAATACTTGCTTTTACTCAAGTACATTTTGAACATTCTCTACACTGCAGTATTGATACTTTTACTTAAAGGCCCACTGACATGCCCCGAAATTATAATAGTATTATTCATGTGGTCTCTCTGAAAATAGTCTGAAATAGTCTGAAACTCATGTCACAGTGCGTGCGCGTGCGTACGTACGTGTGTGTGTGTGTGTTGCGCACGCGTGCTTGCGCGTACTTTGCACTACTGTACACTACTGTTTTATGGTAAAACATTTGAGTACTTCCTCCAGCACAGAGGCAGGCACAGGTCTGGGACGGCCTCCAAGGACAAAAAAATAAAAATAAAGGAAAGGAGCAGCAGCCTCTTCCTCCGTGGCCGTAAACAAGACAGTGATTGAGGAGGCTGTCCTCCACTTAAACCCCGGCATCTGTAATGTGTGGAAAGCTTTTGCAAGAAAACAGCAGATCGATAAGCGTGTACAGTACATCTCTCTTGGACTGCAGCCTGCTGCTAGCCGAAGCCTGCAAGATCACAGCATTTATTTATGTATTATTTATTTACCAGGGGAAAGTGCACATTAATCAACATGTCGGGTTTTCAAGCCGTCCATGTAAATGAGCCTTGGTTAGCCAAAAGCTAATTTTCATATCGTCGTTGTCGGGTGGAAACCTTGTATGTCCAGAACCACCCAAAAAATTCCGATCTACAAGCACACAACGCCTCGCACCGTGAGGCGTTGTGTACTTGTAGATCTGCTGTTTTCACTACTTTTGGAAGGCCTCATCCCCCAGCATGAAGTGGCTAATGCTTCCCAGCGAAAAAGGGGAAGTTTGGAGCTCTCTGCTGGAACTGCTGCCCGCAACGTTGTCAAAAAGTCAACTAATGGCATGATATGCCGGGCCAAACCCATACAGTATATCGGTGAAGGCTCAAACATCCAGTTGACCATCAAATGTGATACTGGCAGGGCGGCAGTGGTGTAAAGTAACTAAGTACATTTACTTAAGTACTGTACTTAAAGGCCCGCTGACACACCCCGAAATTATAATAGAATGATACAGTAGGTCATGTGGTCTCTCTCCAGTGTGGATCCTGAAACAGTCTGAAACTGTCTCAGTGTAATCTGCCCAACAACAGCTGACCAGTACAGTAAGTAGTCATACAGTCAGGCTATACAGATAATTAATTTGATTGGCTTATAATTGCGCATCCCCACAATGACATCATACAAATATTAACTTGTTTTTTTAAGATGAGTGACAGTAACCCTTTAGGTGACAGGCCCCCTTTAAGTAACATTTTAGGTATTTGTACTTGAGTATTTCCAGTTTCTAATACTTTTACTTCTACTCCTCTACATCTCGGTTCCAAATATTGTACTTTTTTACTCCACTACATTTATGTGAAAACTTTTGTTACTAGTTACTTTGCAGATATAAATTATAATCTTATAAAACATACATAAACCACTTTAGCCCTATTTTATACCTTGGCTATTTGAAAATAGCCGATCTACAAGCTCAGAACGCGTCGCGATGCAACGCGTTGTGAGCTTGTAGATCTGCTATTTTCAAACATTCTGTACTTTTGGTACTTTGGTACATTTTGATGCCAACACTTTCATACTTTCAATCAAGTACACTTTGAATTCCGGACTTTTTCTTGTAACAGAGTATTTCTATATTGCAGTATTGATACTAAGATAATAAGAAGAAGAAATGTGAGAACTGTTTCCACCACTGCAGGGCGGGGAGGTGGATTACTTCATCCTTCATCCTCAGAGAGCTGAAATCATCGGCGAGCGTAACCAGTTTAGGGCTGAACTCTCTCTCTGTCTGTCTTCATTCACTGTCAGTTCAGCTTAAAGGGATCATTGGCTCCGTGACGCCTGGCTTACACACACTGACACTAGGGATGGGACGATATGCGATCGTATCGTTTATCGTGATACAAATATATACGATACGATAATCGTATGGTGGAGATTTAATTTATCGTGATAGCGTCCTCTGTCATGCACTGGGATCAATTCACCTTTTATTTGCCAAGCTGCATGTCCGGTACCACTTAAACCCTCTGTTGGTAAAACGTACTTATAATATACGTACTTGATAAAGTCTTTTTTTCACTCTCTATCAAATGTCTTTGTCTACAAGCTCACAACGACTAGCTGATCACAGCTCACTGCTATTTTTTGGCATATGTTCCGCCCCAGAATAATGGATTTTGATTATCGCGATAATATCGTAAATCTTTTGTCACAACCCAGATAGCAAAATACATTGATTCAATGTTGGATTTTGGTCAGATTGGTTATTTTTGGTTGAGGTTGAAAAAGCTATGTTGATTCAATGTTTAATTACACATACCATTTCAACAATTGAAAACATTTTGTTGAATCAATTTAGTATAAATGGTGACTTTTCAATGTTGAAATGCCCTACATTGAATTGACATGGTTTCAATGTGTGTGGTGCCCCCCCTCCTCCTGATCACCCCACTCTCCTCCCCTCCCTCTTGTGAGATCTCGCGAGACCCACAGGATCTCATGTGACTTGAGTTTTTCAAATTTCAAACAGTTGCTGTAGCACCAGTGTGGCTTGTCCTGGCTTGTGTGTGAGAAGAACTGGTAAGTTCTTGACAATATAATTTATTTTGCTGTTCAGATAGCATCACCTGGCTGACATTGCTTGACTAAATGTTTCATTTGTGAATTATTGTGTTGCATCTTAGTCCGGAGTTTGTAGCTTGCCTTATTGGCAAAATAGCATTATATGCTTGCCATTTTGTTAGCCTGTTTCGGGATGAAAAGGTATTTTTATTTATTTGTCTGTGTATGTAAAATGATAGAAATGTACGTAAAGTACCAAAAGTAAAAGTACTCATTGTGCAGAATGTTCATTTCTGTTTTCAAATTTACTGTATACTAATCCTTTGAAAATAGCAGATCTACAAGCTCACAATACGCAACATTGTGACACATTGTGAGCTTGTAGATCTGCTGTTTTCAGATTGCTGAAATGTATATAGAATTGACGTGTTTAATGTATGTTTTGTAATAAATGGCATTAACAAAATCTAATTGCTTGAGAGCTTTAATATATAAACATTTAGTTCTTCTGTTAATACAAATGCAAACATATCAGTCTTGTGATATGAGTTCAAAAGTTATAGCATCCAATATTCATGTTGTTCCCCTCTAGCCTCTGGAGGAAGCTGCTCTGAGGATGTTTAGTCATTAACCAGCCTAATAATGGTAAGTGAAGCCCTCCCCATTACTGCCTCAGGGTGGACATACTGTATTGTAAATGTTAGAGCATAGTTCATGTTTTTGTTCTCTCATTGTAGGCTTTTTTGGAAGCTACTTGGCAGAGTTGGAGTGATAGTAAGTAGACTATATGCTTCTATACGTGTCTCTTATTGTGTCTCCTGTCTGTTCATAGGTGGTGGTTGGATTAGGAGACCTTACTCTGATGGAAATGTTAAATTGGTTTAAATGTCAAGTTGAGTGTATATAGGCTACAGTAGCTTCTTCAGTGTCACTATTTTGCATGGAGCTGTCAATGTTGGCATGATGTCATTTGACAACAATATATTTTAAGTAAAGAATTGTATGTTGTCCCTGTGTCAACAAGAGCCTTTTTATACTCAACAGTTGCTGTGGCTATTGCACAAACTCTAACTTATTTAAGACTTATTATTATATTTTATTGTCTCCACCAGCCGAAGGCTGAGGGAGAGTATGTTTTCCCCTCCGTCCGTCCGTCCGTCCGTCCGTCCGTCCGTCCGTGCGTCCGTCCGTGCGTCCGTCCTCGCAGTTTGTGAGCAGCTAATCTCAGTCACCGTTGGCCCGATCGCTGCCAAACTGAGCACACACACTCCCTGGATGCCAATCTAGAACCTCTGCCCCACATTTTTCAAATCCGCCTCATGGTGGCGCTATAACAGGCCGATTTGTGTGGCCTGGTTGTTACCAGCTAATCTCCGGCGCCGTTGGCCCGATCGCTGCCAAACTGAGCACACACACTCCCTGGATGCTAATTCAGAACCTCTGCCCCACATTTTTTAAATCAGCCTCATGGTGGCGCTATAACAGGCCGATTTGTGTGGCCTGGTGGAGACCTGTGCTCGGAAGAGCACTGCTTCTAGTTTATTTATGTATTTATCTTTCCACCAGGCATGCACTAGGTACATGGAACAACTTTAATGGTGCTAAATTGTCTTATTTTGTAAATTGTGTCCGTATTTCTCTAGAAATGCCAATAACTCCAGGAATGCCAATAACTCCACACTGTGCCATCAGAACAAGCACAATATGGTATGTATTTCTCTTATTTATCTCTCTTATTTATTTGTATTATTATTAGTTTTGCAAAATTGAGCAATTCATGTTCAATATAAACAATGTTGTATGTCCTTGCTTTTAGACGTCGATGACAGCTACGCACATGCCTCCAGATCAGCTGACTTCAGATCACCTGGCCCGGGTAAAGATGCCTATATTTCCATTCACCCCTTCCCACATACACTGTGACCAAATGTGCAATGCTGATGCTATGTTGTTGGTTTCTCAAAGGTTCAGCTGTAACACCACAGGGAAGATTCCATGGAGGGGAGCCCAGTAAAATGTTGCAAGGCAAGTTATCATTTTCTGATACATTTCTTAACCTTTCTGCATTTAAAAACTTTAGAGTCTTTGTCATGTTTTTGCATGTAATTTTGTCAGTGTTGTTTAGGCTTAACATTTAAGTACTTAATGATTACTAAAAGTTAGGGGTGCAAAAGATATGTGAGTTGTATAGTGTTATTCTAAATTGAAAATGTAAACCCAATTATTTTTCTTCAAGACATTGCTGCCAACAAAAACACCAGGATTCTTACAGAGCTACTCATGGAGGTGAAGCAAATGTCACACTAACCATTTCTAGAGGTAATACAAATTTCATAAAATTCATTACATTTATACTTAAATACTGTCCTATTGACAGGGCACACTGTACACTTTAGCTCACTAACCATTTTCTATCTAATCTGTTAGATAATCTAAGTCGAAGGGATCAACTCAAGAAAGTATGATCAGGCAAATGCTTTCTACCATGACGAACAGTCAGGCCTGCATCTTCAACTGGTCGGGAAAGGGACCGAAGTGGGCCTTCAAGAACACACTAATGCACAACTGCATGTTGGTGAGTCTGCACAGGAAATACTAGGTTTACTACTTTACAACGGATTTGACAATTTGACAGAAATTGCAAGTGTGGTTGCCGTGATGCAAGGCACACTTGCAAATGAATTCCGTCTTGCCATTTGAATTTTCCCCATTCAATTCAATGGGGAAAATTCACTAATACATTTATGGACATAATGGAGATCTCTGATCTCTCATTTTTTACGAGCATTATTGTGAGATGGGGTTGAAAATGTCTTACGTGCTCCTTTAACACCTTCTAAGCCAAGGGGAGCCCCTTAATGTTAAAACCGTACTATATCGCACATCCCCCCAGGGACTCTCAGCCACGTCGTACATTCCCGGACTTTGTCTTTAAAACCGGAATAAAAGCTTTTGATCCGAAAATCGGCGATCGTCTAACCTTCCCTAGTCACCACTCGTGCACTGATAGCTCATGCAGACCGTGCATGAAGCAGAGGTGACGTCAGCGCCTCTCCTTCTCCAAGGCACCTTCCACCCATCCGTTTACTGTCTACACACTCGAGCTCCTCCTGCAGCCATGCTTGGGGCTATGCTAGCGAAACTTTTCAGTTCTGTTCTTCAGTCACACATGGACTATTTGCGGGGACATTTACGTGAAAGGATCGCGCACGCGAAACGCACGGGGACATCGACGATCGGCCAAAACCCCCATTCTATCCCAACGGAAATCGAGAAAATCATGGTGAGTTACTGGCCTGGGGGGAAAAAAAAAAGAAAAAACAGCGGCGCTGTTCAAGATGGAGGGGCTGCGGGGTCATGTTTATAAACATAATATTATGTCTCAGATCACAATACAATAATAGAAATGTCACGGCTAATCTACCAACCACCATTCTATTTCGGACATCAAGGTGTTAAGGCTGCATGAAAATCTAATACTAAATAGGACACACTGGACATTTTATGTCACTTTGGAATGGAACATGCCCACTGCTGCTTTATAACCTGTGTGTGTTTGTTTTTTTCTTCTTTTTCCCCAGGGGCTGTTCGTAAATTTGAATGCAAGTTGACTGAACTGCAATACCCCAGGATGCACTGCAGAAGTAGCTGTGTTACACACCAGAGAGGAATGGCGGGGTACAAGGCAAGAAAGGCCAAAGGGCTAAAAGGACAAATGGTTTGGAGTTTGAGGCCAGCGGTTTCATGGGAGTTGGATCATTTGAAAACTGTGAGTTTCGGTCATGTAACATGTTGAAGGCAGGAAACCTTTAAAAGTATATTGTTGTCTGCTAAAATGTGAAATCTTGAATAAACGACCAAATGAATAATTTGTCTGTTTGTTTTGTTCATAGAGCATGCAGTAAAGCAGTTGTTCTCAACCTTGGTTTCTTAAAAAGATTATGTTGCAAATAGCCGATCTGCAAGCTCCCATCATATTTGAATATTCCCCTTTAATCGCATAATTATAATCAAGTTTGGGGTCCCCAAAAGTGTTCCTATAAAGTGGGGTCTTTGTATAAAAAGGTTGAGAACCACTGCAGTAAGCATACTTAATGAACCATTTCAGCATTTTTCAAACTTCCTCTGTTTTTAATATGCCTCATTTAAGCCACAAATAATCACTTGACTCTATTTGGTGTTAAAGTTCTGCAGAGGTAAACTTGGTCATCCATCAGTGACATCACTACCATTCAAACATATGGCATGATGTCACATTAAAGTGATTATCTTGGCATTATTTGAGGCATATTAAAGGAGGAGTTCACCCCCAAAATGATTTTTATTTTAATTGATTACTCATGCCATGGAGACTTGAGTTCAATAATATTTGTTGGGTTTTTGTCACAGTCCTAGGACAAAAAGAATATAGTAAATGTACCCCCATTGATTCTAGATGGGGACCCAAATGCATTTGGGTCCCCATCCAGAATCAAAGGGGGTATATTTATTGTAATCAAATTATTGTCTTAGGAATGCAACGAAAACCCAAAGATATTATTGAACTCAGGTCTCCATGGCATGAGTAATCAATAGAAAAAAAGTCATTTTGGGGGTGAACTACTCCTTTAAGAGGAAGGTTGAAAAAAGTGCTGAAATGGCCCTTTAATAACATTGTTTCAATGTATAATGCAATGCTGAATCAATATTGATGCAATTCAACATTATTTCAATGTTGATCATATCATTGTTGAATCAACGTTGATTTATTGTCTAGATTAGTTGAAATTTCAACATTATTTCCATGTTGATCATAACGAGCAACATGATGTCTGTTCTATGTCTGACATCAATGTTGGTTCAATCTTGAGCCTGACCAAAAACACAACGTTGATTCAATTAGGTTTTGCTATCTGGGAATATTCGTGAAATGAAATTTTCATATCGTCCCATCCCTAACTGGCACTGGCAATACATTCACTTTATGTCAGGGCGCTTGTTTTTTTACCTTGTTCCATCTCTCTCTCTCTCTCTCTCTCTCACTCCATAGACAAAATACTAAATACAGTATGGCACCGCCTAAAAAAATTGTCTTTGTCCACCACTGCTTATAGAGTTATTTAAAACAATTGACCCTACCTTTACTACTGTAGGTTTGAATAGATGAGGTTTGGGTTTGAAGCTGGGTGGTCTTACCTTTTGGGGACGTCCAGGCCCTCGAGCAGCTCCTCATACTCCATGTGGAACACACTGGAGAAGGAGTTCTGTGGAGGACAATGAACAAAACAAACAATGGATTATGGACATATGGTGCAATGTAGCCTGGTATAACCAGCCTAGATAATGCATCTAGCTAACTAACATGGCTGGGATGTCTAGCTCAGCTAGGCTAGGTGCAATGGAGGCCTTTGGGGGGTACACTGGGTACAGTAACAGATTTACTTGAGTGCTGTATAATGAAGGAAATGGTTCAAGTATCTTTGCTTTACTTGAGTATTTGTATTTGTATATTTATTTATTTTATGCTTGTGGTGGAGTCCTTGAGGCCACTTTAATCTATGTATATGTTGGCTATTCAAAAATAGCAGATTTACAAGCTCTGTACTTTTTTGGGAAAATATCGAAAATGTTGGGGGGGGGGGGGGGGGTCCTCATATTGGCATGGAAACGTTTGAGAACCAATGCCTTGGATGACATTCTCTCCACTCCATTTCAAAGGCAAATTGAATTAAAGTAACGTTTTCCGACATGAGGTCTCCACCCGACAAAAACATGTACTTTTGCACACTGTATTTTTTTTAAAGCAAGAACTTCAGTACTTTAACTCAAGTACAAATTTGACAGGGCAACTGTAGTTAAGATATATTTTACCAGGAGTAGGCTTATAGGCTATATACTTTTACTCAGGTAACTGGGGTTTGTTTGAGTACTTTATCCACCACCAGCAGTGTGGAGAATTAGAGGGGTTATTTTCATAAGCAGAGAGACATTAGGGTACGACATGGGCCGGTGGGCTGCGTGCCGCGGTTAGCTTAATGCTATTAGGCTCCGGTAACGGCAAACACAAACTGAGCCCCTTGGAATGGACTCGTGTTCATATAAACCTAACCTCATGAGGGGAGGTGAAGTGTGCGTGTGCGAGTGCGCGCGTCAGGTCCACGGAAGGGTCGGAAAGTGTGTTTCAGCGCATCGAGTGTCTACAGTATGTGTGTGCGCACAGAGCTGCGTGTGCGTGGCTCGTAGTACATGGCACACGCAACCAAAGGTCTTACTCGCTCGATGCGTGTGCCCACGGCGTGCACGTGTGTGTGTTTGTGTGTGTGTGGGTGCGTTTCCTGCATGTATATCAGTTTCCTTCCCTCGCTCACTCCCATCAATTAAGCCATTAAGAATGAGCTGCCGTGTTCTAAAAGTCAGGGCAACCAACACACACACACACGCGCACGCACGCACGCACACACACACACACACACACACACACACACACACACACACACACACACACACACACACACACACACACACACACACACACACACACACACACACACACACACACACGTCTCCTCGCAGGGGAACAAATCGGTAAAAAAAAAAGAAAAAAAGGGAGAATGATGCTGATGTATTTACCCATGAGGCCTTGCCAGAAGGACAGTTTATTTCGGTTCATTCCTCCGCACTCGCAGCCTTTCCCCCCCTTATAGGGACCTCTCTCTCTCTCTCTCTCTCTCTCTCTCTCTCTCTCTCTCTCTCTCTCTCTCTCTCTCTCTTTCTCCACCTGGACCTCCGCTCGCTCGCAAAAACAATCCCGTCCTTCCATTTTTTTAAGAGGCAGGAGTTTTTGTGGAACGATAAACGCTAAAAGGGGTGACCCGCTTTCGACCTGATGTTGAGATGAAAGGTGGTACAGTGCGAGACTCCTTCACTGTGCCACACACACATGAGGCACGCACGCACGCACGCACGCACGCACGCACGCACGCACGCACGCACGCACGCACGCACACACACACACACACACACACACACACACACACACACACACACACACACACACACACACACACACATTTTGGTTTTCATTTAAACCTTTGTTCTCGAAAGACATTGAGGGTGCTCTCATTTGCAGTGTTGACGAGATGCATTACAGTACAATGTCATATTCACGTCAAGAAACAAAACAAAACAGAAACTTTCCCCTGTCTCAAACACACATTTTGTGGGGAGGTCTGCCAGTTTCGAATCAGCCAGATCTTTAAGCTGTAGGTGATTCTAAGTGCTTGGGGCACTAAAACCAAAAAGTCTGTTTTTCCCAGTTCAGTCTTAGTTCAGTCTTAACTTTGGGAAAAACAGAGTGAGCCAGTCTGATTGTAGTGTGTCCTATATGTTCCAGGATTCCACTCCAGTAGAGATGCATACACACACATGCACACGCACGACACACACATAAGACTCCCTAATCGGGAGATATCAAACAAACTTTAGAAGGCAATCGTCGCCAATCTGGAGGGAATATGGGAAATGGGACAGATCCATGTTGATGACATGACTTTAGATACTGTGTACTGCTTTGCGTGATTTTAGGGCAAAATCTGTAGGAGCAGTGTCCAAAAAATGTGTTTTGCAAAAATCGGCCTCATGGTGGCGCTAGAAGAGGGCAGGAGGACAAGGAGTGTGTGTGCAAAGTTTGGCATAGCTAGGGGCAACGGTGGCAGCGTTAAGAGTAGGGCCGAGATGAGAGTAGATCTGCTGTTTTCACTAGTTTGGGTCTTGCATGGGCAAATGTCTAATCTCTCTTTTGGGAACCACTGGTGTAGTATGTATAGTTTCAATGTAAAGACTATTGATTTGGTTTTTGGGTATTGTACTGTTAGACTGATCCTATTACTATTCATATGCACCTTCTCCCTGCTTACTGTAAATCACTTTGGATTAACACATTTCCTGTCAGATGTTTTTCTATAAAAGTATGTAATTACTGTACTTGGGCGATCGCGTTATGATCACTGTTGGAGGAAGTGAAGAATTTCCCTAACCAATCAGAGTGCAGAGAACGTCACACCGAACATGTTGACGTCATGACGCAGCAGCGTTCTCTGCGCTGAGCAGAGGAGCAGAGGGGGGAGGGGGGAGGAGAACACATGCTATTGGTTGGAGACTTGCGGAGAGACTCACCGCGCCCGCCCATCTGCCTACACGAACAGGTCCGCCTTAGGTTGCTGTACTTACTGTACTGTATTACTGTTACTGTTTCTGGCAGATGGGATAAAAAAAAGAAAAGAGAAAAGAAGGCCTTCTTGCAGTTGGGAGAAAAATAAAATCAACCCCAGGACTAATCCATTTGAATATTCACACACACAAACACAAACAGCACATGGACGGATATCTGCTAAATAGCTAAATTGTAACATTGTAACATGCAAAAGTATGAATCCGGCTTAACCTCCAACTGCGACCCAAACCTCTAAATGTCTTAACCAAAACCCAAACCCGAATCGTATCCTAATTGGATAGGGCCTTTCTGTGTGGAGTTTGCATGTTCTCCCTGTGTCTCCTAGGGTTGATACCCTCACAAAAACATGCAGTAATCCTGGTCTCAATAATGCCTCCCCCTGGCCAGCCGGGGCACTTGATGGAGGGGAAAGGAACTGGTTGGAATAACATGTTCCTTCCACGCGCTACGTCCAAACCAGGGAAATCCCCACTGTCAGGTGAAAAGAAGCAACTTGGACTCCTCATGCATAGAAGGATGCATGAGGTCAGGATAAAAATTAAAAAAAATCTACAAAGTAACTAATAACTAAAGTTGTCAAATAATTAAGTAAAGTAAAAAAAGAAAAGTACAATATTGGCCTCTGAGATGTAGTGGAGTAAAAGTAAAAGTATTGAACATTTGAAATACTCCAGTTAACACAGGTTTGCAATTGCTACTTTGTGGGGACATTACACATAGTCTACTATCTTTGTGGGGACATTCCATTCATTTTGAACCCTAACCCTAACCCTAACCCTAACCCTAACCCTTAACCTAACCCCTAAACACCTTGTGGGGACCTATTAATAAGTACCCACAAGGTATTGTGCAAGGATTGTACTATCTTTGTGGGGACATGAGGTCCCCACAAAGTAGTAATTCCCTGTCCACACACACACACACACACACACACACACACACACACACACACACACACACACACACACACACACACATCGCTCTCTCTCTCTCTCTGTCAACAATGTTGTTCGTTGTCCTCTGCCATACATACATCTGGGTGAAGGCTGTAAAACTATTTCAAACAAACCGGCTGGGGCTGATGTTATGACATTTATTGAGGTTGCAGTGGGGGTAGCGTGGTTTGGGGAGGGGGTATTCATGGTCCCCTTTCAGCAGTGTTGTGTATATCGGTTAGTTTGCAAACTTTTTTGATCCAAGGACCCCCCTAAATTGATATATTTGGCCACGGACCCCCTTGGCCCCCATCTGAAAATGTTACAGGGAGAACCATTTTGTTTAAAATATATATCGTCGTTGTTGGGTGGAAACCTCGTATCTCCAAGTTTCAAATGTGTACGTTCTTTCGCAAGTAAAGCCCTGCTTCATCATACAAGGCCGTCGCACAAAAGTAGGGAAAACAGCCGATCTACAAGCACACAACGCCTCGCGGCGTTGTGTGCTTGTAGATCGGCTGTTTTCACTAGTTTAAATCATTTTTAAAATGATAAATGCAAAACGAACGGTTTTGGACATACAAGGTTTTCACCCGACAACGACGATATATATATTGAAATATTTGCACACCTTTTTTAAAGATTATAAAACAATTGCAGATCTAGAAGCTCATATTAGATCTGATTTAGATGTTTTAACAGCCAAAGTGCAATTCATTATTGGAATTTGGAATGCAATTATTTCGAAGAAAAATATGTCTAAGAAAAATAAGGGGAGTTCCAGGGGGTCCCCAGCTAAATGATAGTTAGGAACCAAAATTAAGTGGACCCTTATGGGTCTGTAACTCTGAGAGTGTACAAATGGAACCAAATAGACCCGGGTCCATTTGGTTCCATTTGCACACTCTCAGAGTTAAATAGATTGGGGTCCCAGAGACAGAAATGCCATTAAACGGGTTCCGTAGCCTAATGCACGTCAAACTGGGGGTCCTTGAAATTAAAATGGTTGAGAATCACTGCTAGGGCCCTAAAAATCTTCCCTTAAATCGGGTTCCCCATGGCATATGTTTTGAAATGGGGGTCCGCAGGCTAATAAGTGTCAATTTGGGGGTGCTTGACATGAAAAAGTTTGCTTTAATGTACGAATGTATGAAGTACGTTAGAGAGCAGTCTGACACAGATCAGGTGGTACGGTAGTTCTGCCAGACCATAGTTATACTATAGCTACAAGCACAAGCTGAACCATAACAGATAGGCTGTAACATAAACAATGGATATCAGGCCTAGAGGAGACAATGTGGCTCCTACTACAGCCTACCAAATGTTATGTCATATCCTAATGTATTATAGAATTATGAGTGATGGCACAATATCAAAGTTAGATACGTTACTTATAAACAATCATAATAGCATCACATAATTTGTATCAAACACTATGTAGCCTATCATTGTTTCCTGTTGAGATTGGCACATTTCCCAGGTTGTTTCATCTCACTCACGTCACTTTGTCTGCTGACCTCACTCAGTAACGAAATGAACGGAAAATAAACAAAAATAAAAATAAAACAATTCACAGGAGGCAAGCAGTGATCACCCCATGATGTGCACTAGAGTTCTCAAATTCGGCCCGAACCCGACCCTACCCGGCCCGACGTTATCGGGCCGAGCCGGGCCCAAAAATTATAATAATTAGTCGGGCCGGGCCGGGCTCCGGGCTAAGTTCCTAACCAATGGACCAAGGATGATCGGTGACGCATACGGAAGTATAGTCTATCAGTCTCATAGAGCAGTCTGGTTGTTGTGATGACGTCACAATCGAAACCTTTGGATATACGGAAGTCTGTCACAGGCAGCGAGTCACCGTTAGCTCCGTGTGGAGCGGCTACGATGAAAGTTTGGAGCTGCATGTTAAATTAAAAGGCAGCAGGCAGTTTCACAAGTTTGTAATAAGTTATAAATCCAAGAAAACTACTTTCAAAGCGGAACCAACCTGGATATTATTGACAAGGACTTAAGAGGATTGTATTAACAACAACATCAACATGACCAACCTAAAAGCACCATACGTTGACATCCTCTTACCTTATAGAGACGATCATCTCGGCTGGTAAGATATTATTAATTCCATTATGCTTTCTGGTTAATCAAGTGTCCTTTGCTGCTGCTGTGTGCATTTATATTAAAGGGTTTACAGCCGCAGTGCGCCGCTTATTACATGCCTGAGTTGTATATGTTTAAGCATGGTAGTCAGGTGGTGTCGCGCACTAAACAACAGATCTGCAAGCCCAGAATGCAAGCCAGATGAACACGTTTTGGGTTTATAGATCTGCCGAGCCAGCTGCCTGACGATGCGTCAGGCAGTGACCGTTGAAAGGACGAAACATAAATCACGCAGGGAGCGACAAGGGCAGGGAGAGAGAGGATGAGAGCTGTATGATTGAGATTGACTGTTGACAACAGGGATTTAACGTTAGCACATTTTGTGCAGAACCTTGCATGTTTCATGAACAATTTAACACGTGAAGTTGCCATTTCGCCAACTATTATATGTCCGTTCTCTCACTGTTGTAATTTGAGACACTGGTGCTGCCAGCTGCCTACTGGCGACGTTTCTTTTTTTTTCTCTCTCTCTCTCGGGCTTTCGGGTTTTCGGGCCGAAAATGATGATAATTGTTAGGGTCGGGCCGGGCTTCGGGTCGGCCCACTCGGGCCCAGTTAGGGCCGGGCCTTAATTTTCAGGCCCGTTGAGAACTCTAATGTGCACTGCAATGTAGTTTCAAATGCACTACATTGCAGGTGCTTTTTGAGAGTGAAACAAATAAGAAGACACGTGTGATATGTGTGATCTGGGCAGCTTGCCCCAGGAAATGTGCCAAGCTCAATAGGGAACAACGGTACATATATGTATCAGAATTCTTGTAGGAAGATGCTTTTGGAATGTAGCAAGCATTCTGAGAGGCTGAGGACATGGGCAATAATACACTGTGATTCAGCAGTGTTGGGAGAGTAGAGTTAGGCTCTTCTCGCTTCCTTCAAAGGTGTTACCAATGATACTAATGAAGGCTCTGTCTCTAACCTTTTGTTTCAAGGACCCCCATAACTCTTGAGAGTGTACACATGGAACCAAATGGACCCGTAAGGGGTCACACACCGCAAGGAACTATGAGGGTCCCTGGACCACACTTTGAAACCCACAGGTGGGGCGGCATAGCTCAGGGGTAGAGAAACCGTTATTAGAGCACGAAGGGTTCCCAGTTCGAATCCGGGCTCCCCCTGAGTTAATGTCGAAGAGTCCTTGAGCAAGACTCTGAACCCCTAATTGCTCCCGGTGAGTAGGTTTGTGCCTTGCATGGTTTCCTCCGCCACCGGTGTATGTGTGCGTGAATGGGTGAATGTAATGCACAATCTATGTAAAGCGCCTTGGATAAAAAGCGCTATATAAATGCACCATTTGCCATTTAGCAGAGTGTTTCCAGTGAACCAACACAATATCAGCACCATGACTCTGTTTGACCAGAATGGAACAGAGCCTTCAGAACCAACTTCTCTCCAAAATGGCTGCTGTGCCTATAGCTTATTATAATGTATATGAGCACTTTGAAGTGGTAAGATTTGTGTCATTGATTGATTCCCACAACTAAGGAACCAAGTTTGTCCCTTATCAGTTCAATAAGTCCGGTGGTTCTCAACCTGTGGGTCTCAAACCCCCAGGTCAACACTGGAATCAAACACTGGTACTCATATACATTATTTTACTCCCATGAGTCCTTGACATGGAAAGGTCAGAGAACCACGCTGCTTTTACACGACTTCCCACAGGAAGTTTCCCTCCTAAACGTCTCATGTTTACATGTAGGCCCTCCGCGCTGAGGGAACGCAGACATCTGTGTTGACATGCGTGTAGCATGTTATTGGCTGGACGTGCGCGTAGATAGCGGATGTGTAAAGCTTTCTAATGCTATGGTAAATGTTTAGCGTGTGTGAGACAGAATGATAGCAGTGCAGGGGAGAGAGAGAGAGAGAGAGAGAGAGAGAGAGAGAGAGAGAGAGAGAGAGAGAGAGAGGGAGAGGATGAGAAAAGGCTAAACAGTGGTTATGTTTACATGCACAGACATCCCCTTAATGGTCAGGATAGTATTCTGTTCATGCACTTGTGCACTGCACTGTAAAAGCTATTTCTCGTGCTTGCTCCAGCTCTAAAGGGGATAAGATAGCAGGAATGTGGCGTGCGTGCCATTAGCTCACCTGGCAGGTACCATGTCAGGAAAGAGATAAAATATAACAACGGATAATACAAATAATAAAATGAATGAATAGATCTGCTATTTTTGAAAAATCGTGAGAATTCGAATTTTCTAAGGTTTTTTGAAAAACCTATGTTTCTATGTCAGCAATCTGGCTAGCCATTGTCAAAGAAAAGCTCCTTTTCACTTAACTGGAGCACAGTTGGTCTGTTCTTGAGAGTCTACTGTGTCAGTGGTTCTCAAACCTTTTCATGTGAAGGACCCCCAAAATGATATGTATTTGGCCACGGACCCCCATCTCAAAGTATTTAGTTACAGGGACCACCCAGAAGCAAAATTTGAGTTACAACCGTTCGCTTTTAAAATACATATATTCAAAGATTTGCACACATTTTCAAAACTAGCAGATCTACAAGCTCACAGCGCGGCACTCGGTGGCCCGCTGTGAGCTTGTATATCTGCTATTTTTCACTTGTTACAGCAGCCAATAATCCTAAATAAAAATACCAACTAAAAATAAATATAAATTCCACCACTGGTGGGCAGCATAGCTCAGAGACGCGACTATGAGTGAGAAATCTGTTATGGCAGCCCCAGGGGGTCAAAAAGCTGTCCATGCCAGCTGGGATATAGTTAACGAAGGGAATGAAACACCTTGTTTAAACTCCAAATAGAGCTTGGGTGTCTTTTTGGTAATGCAGAAATAAAACAAGACCGACTTCATAAACAGAACATAAACCGTCGTTTCAGCCGTGCGGCCGCTTTTACATGACAACCAATCACTGCCGTTCCATCGTCATGACCAGCCGCGTAAACACAGTAATGTATGTCTTTTGACGTCTTTATTTACAATTTTAGACGTTTAATGTGTTTGCTGTGTACTGCGGTAACAGTGCTAATGAGCTCTGAGATTATACCCTCCCCCCTTAACTCACTTAGCGCCGAGCGACTTTCGGGGCGACTAACTAATGATGGCGTTTAGTGCCGAGCGACTCGGAGCGACTTTTATATAAAAGCATTGTTTAAGCTTTTAATTTGGGTTGATAGACGGAGCGGAACGGTTAGCTTACCTTCGACTAGCATACAGATGAAAACCGTGAAAAAAAAGGATACGATTATGACGTCACCTTTAAGCCATAGCTTCCTGTTTACGTAGGCCTCTGTTAGCCGCTAGGCTCAATGCAAACCATCCGACCCTCACGTAGCTTCACTAGGTTGGATTTTGATTCGGAAACTTTCTGTGTGGCATCTATATACGTTCCGATGCCCATACCAATGGTGGTTTGAGACGATCAAGCACGAATTGAGCAGTATTGAGCTCAAATGGCGGCCCGCGGCCTGTCCATTGAATGTCAATGGAGAGCATGTCATTGTACCATCCTGTTATGTCATGAACCTTGTTTTTTATTCTGACTTAACATGGGACCATGGAAAGTCTATGAGCTATGGCTCACTCTAGTGGTCATCTTGTGGCATCTGCAGGCACGTGTACCTGTTTATGTAATGTGATTTTGGGGATTCAATATAGCTATTTCCTGGCGTTATAAGCGCAGATTCATATTGAAATCTGGCTCGCTCGGCGCTAAGTGAGTTAAAGATAATCATATTTGAACTGGAGACCCCCCACTCTGACAGACATAGGAGCGGTTAGCAGCGCTCAAAAGATAATTGGCATTGGCATAGCTCACACACAACGTGATGTCTGTCACGTTTTGAGGTTGTAGATCTGCTATTTTCAAATAGACAGGGTAAAGCAGGGCTTAAGTAGTTAAAGAGGTGGTGCCATAGTTTTGTTCTTTTTCTGGTTTCCATGTGTCTAGGAGGCTGAACGGTCGCCACCAGGTATTCCTAAACATAACTTGGGTAAAAATATGCCTGAATCTATTCCTAAACGTAACCTCAGTCAAACTAATGCCTAAACCAGGGGTCTTCAATGTTTTCAGGCCAAGGACCCCTTAGTTGAGAAAGAGATGAAGCAGGGACCCCCACAACCTCTCATAGATTCCATATAGTTTCATTGTTTGACAGCACAATCATCAGTGTATTTTGGATTCATGTCAATTTCTGTTTTCAGATATTTAACCATTTGAACCATCAATACTTAATAAACTTGACCTTTCACTCTGTACTTAGTCTGCTCTTTTTCCCCTCTACACCAAACCTCTTTGCCAAAAATAGCCGAAACTCACAACTCTGCTATTTTTGGCTACAGAATATGGGCACAAGTTGTTAATAAAAAAGGATTGGAAGATTTGGAGGACCCCCTGTAGTAAGTCTGAGGAATTGCATTACAGAACATACGCAATATTGTTACATTATATATTTATAAATATTACTATTATTATTATGAAGTATATATAATTGCAACAAGTTCTGTGATTCTGCCAATAATCATATTCTGTGAGACAAGTCAGGGTTTTTGCCGAGCCAAACAAGGAATCACGTGACTTTGGTCCCCTTCCCTTATTGGCTCATACAAGCACATGGGGTACGTGTAGTCAGAAAAAAATGTCTATACTTATATTCTCCATATTGGACAGCTTGCTATACAAACAAAGTTCCATAAATGTGACTTATTAGGGCCTGGAAAATCAAACAACCCTGCTGTGCTTTATTAATGTTTTCTTGGGTGTCTGTTCGGCCACTTGGCAAAAAGAAATAAAAATACCTCCCAGCTGAACATAAACCATTTCTACTGCACAGCAGTGGTGGAGAAAGCACTCAGTTTGTTTTTACTTAAGTAAACTAATCAATACTTCAATTTAGAAATGCTCTGTTGCAAGAAAAGAAACTTCCAGAATTAAAAATGTACTTGAATAAAGGTACACAAATATTGGTATCAAAATAGCAAAAGTAGAAAGTACTCATTTAGCAAGTTCAAATAATATAATAATTATTTGAAGGATCTACAAGCTCACGATTGTCTCTAAAGTAGTAAATAATTGAAGTAGAATAAAATTATATTTATTTGCCTCTGAGATGTAGTGGAGTAGAAATAAAATGAGAGAAAATGATACATTTTAATACTACCAGTAAGACTCCCTAATCGGGAGATAAGCGACCGTCAGGTCGCATATACACACAATAATGGAGATGTAGTGGAGTAGAAATAAAATGAGAGAAAATGATACATTTTAACACTACCAGTAAGACTCCCTAATCGGGAGATAATCGACCGTCAGGTCGCATATACACACAATAATGTTGTCTGCAAAAAGCAACCTCATGGTGGCGCTAGAAGAGGGGCATGTGAGAAATCAGGGGCAGAGGTTGTGGTTTGCCAGCCAAGGAGTGTGTGTTTTGCATGGATAGGGGCAACGGTGCCGGAGATAAGAGTAGGGCCAAAAGTGTGGTGTGACATGACGTGACGGACCCAATGTGTGTGTGTGGCTGTTTGCCGACACGGCAGCGACACGGTAGCGCTCTGGAAAAAGGTCCACACTGTTCCAGTTCCGATTGTGTCTGCTAATTTCTTTGAGTCATGCACTTCCAATGTCACATATGTATCCTGTCTGAGTTCT